>NW_016814921.1:464771-491323 GCF_001698545.2 Rhinopithecus bieti
AAAAAAAAAAAAAGATCACTCACCAAGTAAATGGTAAAGTTGAGATTTGAACTTAGGTCTTCCAAGTCAGAGCACAAGTTCTTAATCACTCAGCATTTTGTCCCTAAATGATATTCAACTGGACTGTGCTCTGGAATATACAGACAACCATGTCTTCCCATCCCAACCTTCTTACCTAGTTCAATAAACTGGTGCTGAATAAACAAGTACAAAGGAGGCTGTTAACTCTCACCTGGTGTAAGAATGGGCATAGTGGTCATTGTCCACAACTGTACGGCCTTCTTTCGGGAAATGCTCCTTCCCCTAGTCTACCCATAAGCAAATAAAAGTTGCCCTTCACTTACAGAGCCCACTCACCGGCCTGCTCTGATTGGCCCAGGTGGTGATAGTAAACCATGTCCCACTTAGAGCTGATTGGAACAGGTTCCGGTCCAGGTGGGATGAACACAAGGGAGGCCAATCAGAGGGAGCCTCCCCTGTGATGGTTAAACTGTGATCAGAGGCTAGTCTCAGTGCCCCTCAGGTGGTGAAACTTGGAGGTATTCGGCATAATAGCGGCTGGTGGTCATATTTCCATGAGGAGATGCATCTGAAAATATACAGCTGACCTGTAGACAGAAACTGAGAGGTCGAGAGATGGAAACCAGAAGGAGAGATTAGGAGAAAGTGAGAGCAACAGGTTTTGAGACCTGGTATGAATTTCTTCTCAAGTCCCAGCTCCACAGTTGCCTTCGCATCATCTTAACCAATCCAAGTTGGGTTTAGTCACTTCCAACCAAAATAGTTCTGAGCAAGACCGTGAATTTTTAAAAACTCGCATTAACACATTACATCTATGCTTACCCTGAGAGAAAGGAGAAAATACTTTGTCTTCTATCTGCACACGGCATGCGTTTCACCTCTAAACTTAGACTGTGCAGCCCTAGAAGGGAGGGTAGTGGTGAGAATTGACAGAGCAGGGAAACCAATTTTAGGAATAATTTCTTGGTAGCAGTCCTGTTTTCTTGTCTCCTTTGCCAATTTTCAATACTTATTTTGGAGGAGTCGCCCCGAACCACTAGGTAAGGTAGCAAGAAATAAATTTGTTATGGTACCACATATTCCTTCAGAATAGTTGATAATAAAGTTTTTATCCTGAAGAACTCGGGAGCACATAGAGGTTTTTTTGCCACCCTGGACATGAACTAAACTGAGTTTAACTTATTTCATTAAACTATTCTAGAATAATTCAATAATTACTATGATGTTAAATATTAATTTATAGAACAGATCAACTAGGAGATAATTCTTCACCTTACACCCCCACCCACCCCCTCAAAAAAAAACCATCATGGAATTGCTGCAAGTATTTGGTTTCAGAGTGTAAGATACTGCCCTGACAATTTATAAAATCTCCCCTTACGGAGAAGCTAAAGGTCATAGTGAGTCCACATATATTTAATTAACACACAACTTCTTCAGACACAATGTTTATTATATGAATGAAGCCAGGCTACTAAGGACAGGTGGGCAATCTGCTCACTGTTCAATGACACCTTGATTGGGGCACAAATGGGAGCTGAAATCCAGCACTCACTTCACATCCTAAGCCACGCGCCCACGAGCCTGCCTCCACCCACACATGGACACCATCTAGGTCAGTGGTGGCCCTACCACAAGTAAAGCAGACCTGCCTGCTACCTAAAACTCTTTAGAAGGAAAAAGGCTTTCTTCTGAAACACAAAATAGAAAAACAACAGAAGTAACATTTTCCCTAGAAAAATTAAACACATAAGTGCCTAATAAGTACTTACTAAACTAAATGAATACACTATAGAATAAGAAGGGTAATGATTTTCTTGATAATCTGCCTGAAGGAAAGTGTTAGCAAATGCTCCTATTTCCATGCATGGCTTATTTCTTCCTGATCATTGCTTTTTGTCCACTCCACCCAACAGCGTTAGAATCGATGACATCTTTATTGCATCTTTTCTCTTTTTAAGTAAGGACACCAGAAGATCAAGAAACTTCTTTTAATTTTTAAAAAGTTTCTTATTTACTACCAGCTTCCCTCCCCCATCTCTATCCTCACAGTGCCCTGAACTGCCTCATAGCACCCAAGAATGGTGGGGAAACAGCTCCAGTGAGTCAAACAGAATTACATCCCCATCACTGGGGTTTCAGTTTACCAACACTGACAATGAATTCCTTTCCATGGTTCACCACAGTTTGCTTTTTTATACCACAGAAAGGTTCTGGACACGCATATGGTGCTTTCTATAAATATCAGCTACACATTCCAGCTTTCGAAGGAGCACATTCTGCTAAACATAGACTGTGGAGACAAGTAATCCCTGTTTTTCTTGCTGTATATCATGGCTGCTAATTCAGGCTAAGTTTTCCTTATTCCATCTCAGTTTGGCCTTGGTTATTTTGGGCCTTTGCACAAAGGTCACTGTATTGCTTCTAGTGTCTCGTAGTTAATACCCCAACTAGCAGTATCTGCAGTCACAGGCTTCTGGAGCCACAGCTGCAATTCCCATTAACTAGAAGAACCACAGTGTTGCTAAATAGCCTCACAGAAATTCTAGTCCCAAAACAAGAGGTTTGGGAGTCTCTTGGTAATCACAAGAGCCATAAGCCATTCAGAAGTTCAGATCTAGATATTACTGACCTACAACTTCCCCAGATGGTGCAGGAAGACTGAAAATTTGGCATGAATAGCTACAGCTAGGGCAAGAGCTCTGTGGAATATGTGATTAATACAAAAGGCTTAAAGTGTGATTGTTCAGTCCTCCCAGGCAATGCCAACCTATGGGATAACCTGGGTATTATGGGTTCATAATACCTGTGGTCCAGATGTGACTTGATCACATCTTCTCTTGCTTTCTGCTTGTTTGTTTTTGTTTTAACTTTTTTTTTTTTTCAAACTTCAATACAAATTTGGTCTTATATGCAATTTTAATGTCAGAGTATGCCATTCACCACAAGAAATATAAGTCTGTTAGAGCTACTTGTTATTGGCTCTTTCATTTTGAATAAATTATTTCTTTAAGACCTTTGTCTCTTCCTGTTTATAACCTGCCATTAAGCTCTAAAATGCCCACAGGCCCATCAGTCACACCAGATCTCCACTGGAGTATCTGTCATCTGTGCAGTGCTTTTCAGTTTACAAAATATAACATCACATCCTTTCCGTCATAGATTCCCAGAAAAACCTTGTGAGGTAGAACTTGTTATTTTCATTTTAGAACTGAGGAAAGTGAAACCAAACCGATTCCGTGACAGGTCCACAGAGGAGATCCAGAACTCAAATTATAGGCTAGTGTTCTTTCCATTTTAACCAGAATATCTTTTGCCTTTAGAACTGTTGCAACTAGATGTGGTGGAGGGGGCACTGGATCTGAGCTCTAAGATTTCCTGTAAGTCATTCCTTACCAGCCAGGGGAAGTAGCAATGGTTGCTTATTGGCTCTGAGCCTCAGTTTACTTTTCTGTAAAATAAAATCCTTTTTAGCTCTCATGCTGTATGATCCAATGATAAGCAAACAGGGCCATCAGGAATTTTTTTCCTCCAAGTGTGATGTACACATTTAGCAGCAGAGGAAAACAGAAAAGCTGAATATTTTTTTCTTTTTCTCTCTCCTCCTTTATCTTCATTTCTTTCTTTTACCATTCCCTTAGTCTGCTGCCTTTCAATAATTATTTATACCATTCAAGTCCTTATTTTGTCAGCTGCTAAATGAAGAAAATAGTGCTGTTCTCACACAATTTTATAGAGGTTTACAACTTCTGTCTCCGTCAAGTAAGTCTTAAAACAGCAGGTCCAGGTAGCACACCAAAATCTATGGAAACTTATATTGAATTGGTTTTGGATTTGTTTTGTTTTAGCTTTGATTTTATGTTCTTCTTACAGCATTTTGTTGACATCTATGTTTGTATCAAGAATGGAGAGGCCAAGATTTTTTTTTTTTTTTTTTTAAACCTCAATTCTAACCTTGTCATGCATGTGAAACTGGTACTTGCTGAAAACACAAATAGAGAAAAGACTTTCCTGGGGATTCTACAACAGATGGGCAAGAGATCTACTCATGCAGTTAGACCAGAGGCACCTGAAATGTTTTCCCTGGACCAATAACATCAGCATCAACTGAAAATGTGTTAGAGATGCAAATTCTCCAGCCCCTCTGAAGACCTGGTGAGTCAGAAACTCTCAAACTGGAGACTCTAAACCTGTGTTTGAACAAGCCCTCCAGATGCTTTTGCTGCACTCTAACATTTAATAACTACTTAGTTAGATTATTGTCTTATTATGGTATTTTTTCAGTTTTAGCTACTCAGCATGGCTCTGGAAGGGAAACCACTGAGAGTATCTGTTATTGGAATGGAAGAAACTTTACATGGGGCCAGTAAGGCACAGCTGTAACTACAGAATAACAATTAGCTCTGTTGTAACACTCCATTACCTTTTCAATTTTCTTATTGCTACCTTGGACATATATTATTAATGTCCTTCATATATTTTAAAGATATATTAAACCTTAATTATAAATTAGCATCAATACATAATATGAAATGAATCAACATAAATCATAAGATACTTGTGATAAAAAAAAACTTTTTTTTTTTTTGTTTTTTGAGACAGAGTCTCGCTCTCGCTCAGGCTGGAGTGCAGTGGAGTGGCATGATCTCGGCTCACTACAACCTCTGCCTTCCAGGTTCAAGCGATCCTCCCACCTCAGTCTTCCAAGTGGATAGTATTACAGGCATGTGCCAACATGCCTGGCTAATTTTTGTGTTTTTAGTAGAGACGGGGTTTCACCATGTTGGCCAGGCTGGTCTCGAATTTCTGAGCTCAAGTGATCTGCCCACCTCAGCCTCCCTAAGTACTGGGATTACAGGTGTGAACCACTGCACTAGCCTACAGGCGATGTTTGAACCCTAGTTCAGTTCCACTGGGACTGGTCATTTTTCTGTAATGACCTCATTTGGCTGTTCCTACACAATAAATTCAATTTTGTCTCTTCGTTTTTGAGTAATCCTGGCCTTACAGGATCTATCCTGTTAAATATTTCTTTCACACTGCCAATTCCTTATTCGATAAAATTTTGTAAGAGGCTAAGCTCGTTTACCCTGAGGAAAAAGTACCCTCCCTGAGGCATTGGATCTGGTTTGTGAAATCAGTTAGTAGCAGTACATTTCTGGAAAAGACACTTTCTGTTTTGATTAGCACTTTAATTTTCAAGGTTAATACTCATAAGCTTTCCAAATGTAGAGGACCAGCTTCTACTCATTACAAACATATATTCATCTTTGGATAGCAAGACTTTGGGTTATGCTACCTAATAGCTGTGTGATTTTGAGCAAATTACTTAACCTCCAAGAGCCTTGGTTTCCTCATCTGCCACATAGGGGCATTGCTTCTGCCATGGACTCAGGGCCAGAATTCAGAATCTGGGGGGAAATTCCATTTGTTTTAAATGCAACTCAGCTTTTCCTTACACCCAGATTTTTCAGCCTGTGAGAGGAGATGCAAAGGTTTTCCCCTCCCATCTGTAATGGGAAGACCATGGCACTTTGATGTCTATATTGTAGACTTTGGTGTGACTCCTAAACTTTAACATTTACTAGCCATATGACTTTGGGTAATTTACTTGACCTCTTCAAGGTTTACCTTTTTTATCTACAAAATGGTGCAATAATATTACCTATGTTGTAGGGTTGAAGAGATAAATGTGCAAAATGCTTAGTCCGGCACATAATACTATTATTGCAATTATTTTACTTCTCTCACTGGACCAGAATAATCATTTATTTATTTTTTTACCATAATGAGACAAATTATAAGTCACAATTTCCTTCACTCTTTTTTCTTTATTAAATTCAGTGCAAAGCTATATCTAGCTATTGCCTGTATTGTTTGAAGCACCCTTTTTGGCCATGAAGATAGGTCTTCTCAATTGATTATTGGTTCTGAGCTCTGAATGTGGATGTTTCATTTATGGGCAAATGACCAAAGTCTTTTTCTTATGGCCTGTAGCTTGTAGCCAAGCCTATGGAGACAATTTGGTAACTTTTCCCAGAACAGAAATTATGGGCCACGGTCCAGTCAACCACAAAATTATTTCACCTTACATTGCTGTACATCGAAACATAAATTCCCCTCCCCTCTATTTTTTGTGGAAATAAAAGCAAACAAGAATGGTTTCTAAACAAAGGAGTTTTAAAGAGGGGCTCTGCTGAATGCAGAAATTCTCTCTTGTTGCAGTCTGTCTCTGGAAACAGCACACATATCTCGCTTAAGAACAACAGGCAATACCTGTGATGTTTGAATCCCATCAAGTACCCACTAAAAGAAAAAAAACCTTTACATGTCAGTATCAGAGGGTCTTAGTTCCTTTGTAGGAGATTTTCCTGAGGGCCTCTCATTATAATTCTCACAAGCTTGTTCTGAAAATCATAATGTGCATATACATATGAATGTAAAACTTAGGAAGTGCTAGTTTCTTTCTTTATATAATTAAGAGTCCTCAAATAAGATAATTGAAGAGGGCCTGTGAAAGGACTATTTACAAAAGCATAAGCTGGGTAAAGGGAGAGGTACAGGGAATGAAGAATTACCCTGGAGCTAGCAATAGCAGGACCCATCACCATCCCTGGGACTAAGAGGCAGGAGGAGGGGGCAGTTAAAGGGCCTGGAGAGACAGCTGGCCTTTGGTAGAAAAATGCAGCAGCTGCCTGCATAGTTGGG
Source organism: Rhinopithecus bieti (assembly GCF_001698545.2). Classification (NCBI taxonomy): domain Eukaryota; kingdom Metazoa; phylum Chordata; class Mammalia; order Primates; family Cercopithecidae; genus Rhinopithecus; species Rhinopithecus bieti. The sequence goes on from NW_016814921.1 coordinate 471,501, forward strand.
CTCTTTCATCCTCTCTGATCTATGGTACCTCCTACAGCTACTTCCTGGCCCACTGATTCCATCTATAAAGGTCAGTGGATTCATTTCTTAGGCTGCTGTACCACAAACTGGGTGACTCAAAACAACAGAAATGTATTGTCTCACAATTCTGGAGGATGGAAGTTCAAAATCAAGGTGTCATTAAGGTCACTGCCCCTCTTAAAACTGTAGCATAATCCTTCCCCACTTCTTCCTAGATTCTAATGGTTTGCTGGAAATCTTCGGCATTCTTTGCCTTGTAGAAGCATCACTTCAATCCTTCATCTTGCCACACTGTTTACTCTCCCCTGTCTCTGTCTTCACATGACTGTCTTCTTATGAGGACACCAGTCATGCTGGATTCGGGGCCCACCCTACTCCAGTACACCCTCATCTTAACTAGTTACATCTGCAATGACTCTATTTCCAAATAAGGTCACATTCTGAGGTCCTAGAGATTAGGGACTTGAACATATCTTTTTTGAAGAAACACAATTGAGTCCATAGCAGTCATCCTTCCAGAGCACAGGCAGATGGAGAAGGGTGAAAAATAGTGGATGGAGAGGAACAGGCAGAGGAGAATTAGTATACTCTCTTTTCATCATGTCCTCCTTGGTTCACACTCCACAGTGTCCCAAACTTTGACCTCTCTTCTTAAGCTTCATTTCATTTTTTATTGAAGTATAAGGTAGATACAGAAGTATACAAACAGTAAGTGCATAGCTTGAGGAATTTCTTGAAACTCAACATACCCATGTAAACAGCATCTGGATCAAAACACAGTATTAACACTACAGAAGCCCCCTCCTACTCCCCTCTAGTCTCTATCCCTCCATCCCCAAAAGAACAATCATCACTGCGGCTTCTAACACCATAGATACATGTTGCCTGCTTTTCAACTTCACGTAAGAGGAATTTTACATCTGCACTCCTTTGTGTCTGTCTTTTCATGCAACATTATGTTAATATGAGTCATCTATGCTGTTGTGTGTAGCTGTAGGTCATTCATTCTCATTCCATTATGTGCATATACCACGATTTGTTTACCTTTCTACTGTTACAGGTTCTTGGATAGATTCCAGTTGCGGGATCTGATGAATTATGTTGCTGTAAACATGCTTGTACATATCTTTTGGTGAAAAGTGTTTATGTTTATGACTTTTTGACAAATGTTCCCTAGGAAGTCCTGCTTTTTCCCTAGTCAGAATTATGTGTCCTTGTTGTTCTCAAAATGAGCACTTACTGGAGCGTCAAGCATGAGTTATCGACGCCTGTCTCCTCCCTACCCACTAACACCTCTGTGAGTCTGTGAGCTTTCTGGGGGGAAAGATTCTGCTTTATATCTCTTCACATCCTAGCATGTGCCTGCTACATAGTAGGTCCCTAATCAGTTTGGTAAGTGAATGAATGGATGAATGAATGAATAAATGGGTAGCCTAGAGACACCATGAAACAGGATTGGAGGATGGAATAGGGTCTGATGATAGTCGACTCACCTTCAAAAGTCTGGCGCACTGGCATCTTCTGATGTTGTTATCTCCTGGCTTCCACCTGCCTTCCTTCAGAGTCCTCTCACTTTAGGATTAGGTGTCTCTGCAGATCACATTTTCTTTTCAGTGCATTATCACTAACATGAATTCTTCTGACCAGGGCCTTTGTGCATATTGAGAATTCTTCCCTGTTCTCTAATATTTTACATATTGTTTCCTTTATTTCTCCCTTTGATATTTAGACATGACTCTAGTTTTCTTTACCATGAAATATTATTTTATTTTCTGAATCTATGATTTACATCTTTTGCTCCCATTCTGTCTGCTCTCCAAATCTGCAGCTCTTTCAAAATTCTCTATGAATGCCAAGGCCTCCACATTCTCCTGGGACTCTAGGTTTCCAACCTTGGAGTTCATCTTAGTTACTGCTTCTGTGACCTGTTCTTATCTTTCCTTCTTACTTAATCTGCTGCCTCACCTCATTCATACTTCCCCTTCCCCTTTAATGTCTTTCTTACTAATTCCATAGTTACTACATCAGTCAATGTCCTACTCACCTCACACTTATGTTCATAATAGCCTCTTAGCTAGTCTTCCTATCTCCTCTATTTCAATTTGTCCTTCACATACAGAATAATTTTCATCACTCGCTCATGAAATGAGAGAATTCCAATTGCCAACCAGATCCACCTCAATTCTCTCCAATCTTATTTCTCCTTACTTAGTGTCATAACTACACCTGCCTTTGTAGAACCAGTTCTCCACATTTTTCCAGCTGTCATTATCATGTCTTTGGTCACTGCTCATTTAACAAGAGCTCTGAACTTCTGCTATGAAACAGAAATGAATTCTAAACTGGCTTTCCAATGACAAGGTAGAGAAAATATCAAAACACAAGGCAGAAAGGGTGTTTTGATAACATTTTCCCTTTTGAAAGCATTTGTTATTTTCACAGCATTATTATCCTTAATTTACAAAAATTCTAAAATTTGGAATTCAGCTGGTCAAGCTGATATTTTGCAGCCTTCACAAGTATGTCCTAACACTGCAGACTGTGCTTCACACAAGCATATTCCCACAGTTAGATAACAAGCTAAGTTTTAATAACATCAATCATTTATAAATTATATGGGCTAAAGTGTGACTAATAGCTTCATTACTAAGTGAAGAAGTATATTAAAAATTAAGTCATTTAATAGTGCCCAAAGTAGGTAATCATTTGGTAGTAAACTCATGGCTAGTTTAACTGCTACGTATAATAAGACATTTATATTTTTGTAAAATGGCTTCAACATTAAGAATCAAAGGTTAGAACTCAGTGGTCTTCTCTTTTGTCATGAACACATTTTAATTTTTACAGCAGAAACAAGAGACTATTTTTATTATACTATTTATGGTAGCCAATTATCTCTTTGTAAAAAGAGATTTCATATAACCTATTTTAGGGAAGAGTTAAGAATCTATTTTGGTTTCCAGTGTCCAGAGATTTTGCTCCTTCATTTTATATCATAGTTATATATTATAATCAGAGTGGGGTTTTTGTGCATGGTTTGATTTGGAGGAAGTTACTGTAATTCAGAGAGGATATTAATCTCTGCCAGTCACCAGTGTGAATATAGCTCAAGATTGCTCAATTCTTATACTGTTTCCAGGAATAGATGAGAATAGAGCCTAGTGGGGGCAGGGCTGGCTGAGCCATCCTAGGGGAAGTAGCTTTACTTCATGAATACTGGAAGAAAAAATTGGTATATGTACATTTGCTATTACTTGGCTTTGTAGCCAAACATTAGTCTCTTTTTATGGTTTCTTGTCAATGAAGCCAAAGATGCTCCAGTGTTTATTGGTGGTGTCAGTTTGATCCCTGACTTTATCAAAATGTCATTCCAATAATCTTCATTGTGGTTTTAGTCTCAGCTAGGTAAATTCTTCCTGAATTTGCTGTTGTCTCTCTTAAGAGAGGCCACATTTGAGTTGGAGCATAGTGATGATAGAGGCACAGGTACCTGCTGAGCCAGCTTTGGGGAAAGGGAACCTGGCTTTCTGAGTATTACATTTATTTTTCACAGAATTTTGACTCAACTGAAATTTCCACATGTGAATGTGTAACAGGTTGAAATTTTAGGTGAAGAATTGAAGTATTCTTCTATACTACTGTATAAAATTATACCTCATTATAAAGAAAATCTGCTGTAGTGTAACTAGTTCATTGCCTTATTAAGAGAATGGTTCACAGTATTTTTATAAGTAATACATTACCATATAAACAATGATCATTATTATAACCCTTGACAAGTAGGAACCCTGTGGCTGAGGCAGTAAGATGAAAGTTCTTTTTTTTTTTTTTTGAGACAGGGTTTCACTGTGTCACCCAGGCTGGAGCGTAGTGCTATGATCTCAGCTCACCGTAGCCTCGACCTCCTGGGTTCGAGTGATCTTTCCACCTCAAGCCCCCAAGCAGCTGGGACTACAGGCATGTGCCACCATGCCTGGCTAATTTTTGTATTTTTTGTAGAGACAGGGTTTTGCCATGTTGCCCAGGCTGGTGTTGAACTCCTGAACTCAAGCAATCTGCCCACCTTGACCTCCTGAAGTGCTGGGATTACAGGTGTGAGCCGCTGCCCCTGGCCCCCCAAAGTTCTTATAGGGCATCATAGGTAAGTAAGCACATGAAAGACCCAGCGGTGTACAACAATGTTCCTAGATGAAAGACACAACATAATATCTATAAACAGAATCCTGGGCCTTCTTGGTTATTTATAAACACTGTATGGAATTCTTGTTGAAGACACTTCTCCTTTGCTTGAGTCTAAATTCCTCAAGGGCTTGTCCCTTTATTAGTGATTGACATCATAGATAATGTGTTCTAATGTGTGTTCTTTCTATTGAGGGCACTATTATAGCCAAAATGTTTCAAAAATGTCAATATATATTTATATTTTATAGAAGTTGTTCAGTGTAAGCATGGAAATATTTACAGCCTGTAGCCATCATAGATCAATGCACCAAAGATCATTTTGTCTTTTGAAAGTTAAAATTCAATTTACTGAATTGCCAATTTACCAAAGTTTAGTGATTTAGCAAAAATGGTTTTAATATTTGACAGGAATTTTAGTTACTGATGATAAAACATACAAAATTAATGCTGATATGCCATTTGAAGAATTTGCCAAAAAAAAACCTGAAAATGTTTCAAGTTTGAATAAATAAAAAACATCACCCAAGAAGTAGTCAAAACAATCCTAGCACATATGGAATGCTAAAGGTTTGGTTTCAAACAAGGGGCAATGGTAATGTGTAGACTTGGTGGCAATTTGTTAAAAGACTTGCTATGAAAATCTTACTAAAGCATCAGGAGAGCCAAAAGGGAACTCAGAGAAGGCTCTGTAAATGGGCCATGTGATTAGTGTGAAGAGAGAAATAAATCAGCTAGAACACAATAGGAGAAACCACACCAACTCCAACATTGGCTACCAGTGGTTAAAAATGAGTTTAAGGTTGATGTGCTACCTGAGAAACTGGAAACATATCTTTAAAATGCTGTGCAATTGGGAAAATGTAAATGCCATTAAATGAAATTTCTAGTTACCTTGTTAATTTTCCCAATTTGAAGAGTTTTGCTCTGTGTCGTAAACTATACAGTTGTTTTTGTTTTGTTTTCCTGAATATTCTTGCAGAGTTAGTGTAACCCAATCACAAAGACATATCATCCTTTGGCATCTATGTTGTGAGCTGCCATACTCAAGTGAATAATGGAACTGATATTTGCATTCCAGTGTGGGTACTCCTCGCAGTGGTGGCTGTCCCAGAACCTCATTGTCCAATTCTGGCTTCTTGGTGCTGTCAATAAATTACCAAAGGCCCAGATGATGTGATGATATCAGCTACCAGAATTGCCAATGCCACTTTTCTTAGTTTTTATTAGTAACATTTATTATTGCTATATAATATTGTTGGTAGAAGTTTCTCATGTGTTAGGCCAACAATGGTGGAAACTCTTTGGTAGCAATCTGGAAGCCCAAAACACTTACCCTAGAAATAGTTCAGGGCACATTTGGCTTCCCCTAGTATGATATGATTGTCCTAGAAAGCAGTGAAAGTTGACTCCAATCTAAGCAACTGGGACAAACTCCAAGACTAGAAGCATGGATGGCAGTCTGAGGACATAGGACTACAAACATTTTCAGATGGAGGGTAGTGAGAAGTGGTGAGTGGTTTTAAGTTTTTGTTTTCACAGTGGTGTCCCAGAATCTAAGTTTCTTTGATACACTGAATTATGACTACGGAGTTATTTTCATTTTTTATACCCAGAATCTTATAAAGAAAAATTCCTCTCTTCTGCCAGTTTGTTTCATCAAGGATTATGACATTACAGCAATGAATGAGGTTCACTATATGTGAGGTATTTATGTTGAATTCCTTATGTGGTTGTATATTTGTCATGCCAGAAAATTTTCAGTATCAAATATATGTGCTCCCATTGCCACATAGTGGAATGTCAAGCTATTTAGGAAAGGTTATCTAGATTTTTGATAAATTCCATTATATTTTTTCACTTAATATGAGTAGTATAGCATGAGTGGTTTTTGCTTATGACTGCTCCTACAACTTTGCCTTCTGGAACCACATGTGTCTGTTGATGTCAAGTGGAGTGTATCTAAACTCTCCTGTACCTCTTTTCCATCCTATACTTGTTTCTAAGGTAAAATGCTCCACGAGCAGAAGTTGATGTAGACAAATTCCAGTGACATTACAATTGCAATATCACCAGCAGCCCAGTAACTATCACATCATTTCAGGATTTACCTGAGAATCAAAGTAGGATGGTCAAATTTTGAGTCAGGTAAAAGCTGAAGACTTGTGTGTTTCCCCTTACCTTCACACCCACCAGTGTTTTCATTACATGTTCTGGGTAGTCAGTATGGTCAGAGACTCTTTGGGGAATAGAAAGATAAGATCAAAGTGCCAGCATGATTATACATACCACATGAATGTGGAATTATATAGAACATTATGATTTGGTTAATGCATTCTGGAATTCAGTCACATCTATGCAAATATCTCACCAGAAGAAAAGCGGAGTAAAGGCAATCAACTTGCTTTCCCATTTTGTTTGTCAAATGCTTTCAAAATCCTCACTTTGAAAAGAAAAGGCTTTGCAGAGGTGAATTCTTTCTCGCTGTTTCGATGACAGGTAAGGAAAATGTGCCCCGCCAACCACCTCACCTAGTGTGGCCCCTAGGTGCTTCAGCAGCCTGTAGGCCACCCATTACTTTCTAACCCAGTCTTTGTGAAGCAGCGAACAGCTCACTTCAGGCTTTCCTAAGATTATATTTCTGTACTGGTCTCCTGACTCTTCATAAATCACAATCCTTAGCACTGTCAGGAACCATGCCAAATGGATTGCCAAAAAGTTTTTTAAATAATAGCATCTCATATGAAAATTATTATGTTACACTGATAATTTCTCTTTTGAAAATTTTTAAATGTTTTTAGGATTCTTATTCCAATATCCCAGGTAGTATTAGTTAATATGCAAAGAGTAACCCAAATTGAACATCAATAATTGCCAAAATTAATCATTTCTCTAAAGGTGCTAAAGCTATTAAAACCATGACTGTAAAACTGTCCTGTTTCCAAGTGTGTCAGTATTCTTATTTTTTGTCTCCACAGATTACAAAACATGTAGAATTAAGGTTGATACTTAGCGCAGGGTCTGGCATACAGTAGGGCATCCAGTGAACATTTATTGAAATAAACGTCGTTTGGGCGCTGTTGACGGGTCAGGCTTATTTCGCAAATCTCCTTTCTCCCTCACTGGGAGTTTTCTCTAGGAAGCCCTTGTCATTCTCAGAGCTATTATTTTGGTTTCTCTTGCCTTTCATCTGTCATATAAGTCTGAACACAAACCATAGAGAACATTTGGTGTTTTCTTCCTGTTCAGTGTTTTTTCTTCCGTCCCTGTGTGAATCAATGGTTCAAAAAGATGGATATTGCCTGCTTCTTCTGTGTCAGCCCAAGCAAGAAAACTCGCTACAGATGAACAAGTGGGATGGTGACAACATTCAGTTACTATTAATAATAACTGGTAAGGCAAGTTTAAGGCCTGCTAAGGATTTGATTCATGAAGAGTCAGGAGACCAGTAAAGAAACATGATCCTAGTAAAGCCTGATGTGAGCTATCGGCTGTCTTCACAAAGGCTGGGACAGATAATGATGGGTGGCCTACAGGCTGGTGAAGCACCCCAGGGGCCACATAGGTGAGGTGATTGGAGGGACACATTTTCCTTATCTGTCATTAACACAATGAGAAAGAAGTCACTTCTGCAAAGCCTTTTCTTTTCAAAGTGAGAACTTTGAAACCCCTTGAAAATGGAAAAGTGAGTTGATTGCCTTTACTTCCTCCCCTAGGATTTAGAATTTATTAAAGTCCACTGGAAAGGAATAGAGAGCAGGAGATTGTACTTGATAGAATGTCTTCAGAGTTCTGAAAATGGCCCAAATGGTCTGAATGTTGGGAATTCTGGCAAGACAGAGGAAGGAAGTTGAAGCTGTTTCACTTACTAACATAGCATAAACCAAAGTAAATAGTTATATCACAAAGCAGAAAGCACCCTCTACTCCCTACCTCCTCCAATATGGTTAATGGAAATTGAAGCCCATTAATAATTTTCTTTAAAAAAATCTCTGGATACAAGATATGATCATAATCTATTCTCTATTTTTATTTTGCTAGTATAAATGAGATAAAACCTTTTTTAAAATTTAAAAATGGACAAATTGATTGAACACTAGAATGGTTTACTGAAGAAAGAAGGCAAACAGGAGAAAAATTCACTTACGTTTGATCTCCTAAAAGACTCCTAAGGCACAACAGCCTCTCTGCAGATATATTCTAGATCTGCGAGAATCTCTGTCCTTGCATAAGAATTGTAAGGAGTACTGATCAGGGTCTGCAAATACAAGATTTGCAGAGCATCAGCCTCTCCAATGAGCTTTACTGTCCAATTGGAGGAATGAGAAAATGATGACATAAAAAGACCGGGACTCTGGAGAAACTTGTACATGATAGTTATTGATAGCATCACGCTCCATTCCACTCTGACAGACCTTGTAGTCCCTGCTACGGAACCTTTGCTGACCCAGAAGTTCATGCCTCCCTCCTTTCTCAAGTAACTGAATAGCATCAAGCTAGGCCTCCAAATGGGACCTGCTGGATGATGCAGAGTGTGCAAAGACAGTGCAACTGAGAAATACACTGAGCAGGCGGCTTGTGTCATAGAGCTTGGCATTGCCAGGGTATGCATAAGACCAGAGAGACTATCATTTACCAGGATGTATCTTTCTGGGCTGCAAGTCTTCATATTTTGATGCTTATGAAATTACCTCACAGGGAGAGGGAAAGCAATTAACTATCAGAGTAATTTCAAAAAACAGCATTTTAAAATTCAGGATAACAAAAACACAGGGTAAAGTGGATTCCATTAATGAATCACTATGGTAGGAAGAGAAATCAACACTCTCTTTTAAAGTGCTTAGGAAGTATTAAAGAAATGCCTACTATATGCCCAACACTTTGGAAACTGAGGAAATCACATAAGACCTGGTTCTATCACTAATGGAGATTGTAGGATTTACACTTAAGACTTATCTATAAAAGCATTTTAAGTATACATAATAGCTGTTTATGAATGAGTATGTTTATATGCAGTGGTATGCTGGTAAATCAGTTCTACAAAAACAAAAACCAAACCAACCTTGATTTGTAGTGTTTGCCAATTTCTGTGGTGTAACTACTTCCACCATGATTGAATGCAGAGTTGAGAAAAGATATGCAGGGTTGCTGCTCACAAGCCAGTACAAGGCAGCTTCAGTACAGAGGTTATAGCTGTCCTAGACGTCTGGGGAAGGGAGGCCAGCCAGTCAGACTACTATTAGGAAAGCTTTAATGGGGGAAGGCAGGATTTAAGAAGGGGAAGATCATTGTGTGGTGAACTCTGAAAAAATAAGGCTGCTTGGTTTATTCTCCACTCCCACCCCTCTACATCCTAATACAGCCTGTGAATATAGTAGATACTCAGTAAAGAAGTTTGTTGGAAACTAGGCATTGAAGAAACATACCTCAAAATAATAAGAGCCATGTATGACAAACCCACAGCCAATATCATACTGAATGGGGAAACATTGAAAGCATTTTCCCTAAGAACAGGAACAAGAGGAGGATGTCTACTCTCATCACTCCTATTCAACATGCTACTGGAAGTACTGGCTAGAGCAATCAGGCAAGAGAAAGAAATAAGGGGTATACAAATTGGAAAAGAGGAAGTTATATTATCTCTGTATGCGGATGACATGATTGTATACCTAGAAAACCCAACGACTCCTCCAGAAGACTCCTAGACTTGACAGGTGACTTCAGTAAAATTTCAGTATACAAAATCAATGTACAAAAATCAGTTGCATTTGTATATACCAATAACATTCAAGCTAAGAACAAAATCAAGAACTTCATTTCATTTACAATTGCCATAAAAATTAAAATACCTAGGAATATATTTAATCAAGGAGGTGAAAGATCTCTACAAAGAGAACTGCAAAACATGCAAAAATAAAGAAGTTGTAGACAATACAAACAAATGGAAAAACATCCCATACTCACAGACTGGAAGAATCAATGTCATTAAAACGACCATACTGCCCAAAATAATCTACAGATTCAATGCAATTTCTAATTCCTAGTTCAAATTACTAGTGTCATTCTTCATAGAATTAGAAAGAACATTCCAAAAGTTCATATGGAACCAAAAAATGGACTGAATAGCCAAAACACTCCTAAGTAAAAACAAATACTGAGGTGTCATAGTCACATTGTCTGACTTCAAATTATACTACAACACTATAGTAACTAAAACAACGTGTTACTAATACATAAATATACACATAGATCAATGGAACAGAATAGAGAATCAAGAAATAAAGCCACATAACTACAACCAACTGATTTTTTAAAAGGTCAACAGAAATAAACAATGAAGAAATGACACTCTATTCAATAAATGATGCTAGGAAAACTGACTAGACACACGCAACAGAATAAAACTAGAACCTATCTCTCACCATATACAAAAATTAATTCAAGATATAAGACCTGAACCTATAAAAATCCTAGAAGAAAACCTAGGAAAACCTCTTCTGGACATCAGCCTATGCAAAGAGTTTATAATGAAGACCCCAAAAGCAATTGCAACAAAAGCAAAAATAGAAAAATGAGCCTTAATTAAACTAAAAGCTTCCATACAGCAAAATAAATAATCAACAGAATAAACAACCTATAGAATGTGATAAAATAGTTGCAAATTATGCCTCTGACAAAGGACTAACATCCAGAATCTACAAGAAACTCAAATAACTCAAGAAGAAAAAATCAAACAACCTTATTAAAAACTGGGCAAAGGATATGAACAGAAATTTCTCAAAAGAAGGTATACAAGTGGCTAAAAAACACATGAAAAAATCCTCAACATCACTAATCATTACAGAAATGCAAATTAAAACCACACTGATACATCATTTTACACTAATTAGAATGGCTGTTACTAAAAAGTCAGAAAACAACAGCGGTATGCATGTGGAGAAAAGGGAATGCTTATACACTGTTGATAGGAGTGAAAATTAGTTCAGCCTCCATGGAAAACAGTATGGCGATATATCAAATAACCAAAAATAGAACTATCATTCAGTTCAGCAATCCTACTCCTGAGTATTTACCCAAAGGGAAAGAAATCATTGCATAAAAAAGATACCAGCACTCGGGGCAGGGAGTGGTGGGTCATGCCTGTAATCTTAGCACTTTGGGAGGCTGAGGCGGGCGGATCACAAAGTCAGGAGATTGAGACTCATCCTGGCTAACACGGTGAAACCCCGTCCCCACTAAAAATACAAAATAATTAGCCGGGCGTGGTGGCGGGCCCATGTAGTTCCAGCTACTCAGGAGGCTGAGGCAGGAGAATGGCGCGAACTCGGGAGGCGGAGCTTGCAGTGAGCCGAGATTGCGCCACTGCACTCCAGTCTGGGCGACAGAGGGAGACTCCATCTCAAAAAAAAAAAAGAAAAAAAAAAAAAAAAAAAAAAAAAAGAAGATACCAGTACTCATGTTTATCGCAGCACTATTCACAATAGCAAAGTAATGGAACCAACCTAAGTGTCCACCAATGGTTGATTGGATAAAGAAAATGTCATATATATACACATACCATAGAATATTATGCAGCCATAAAAAAGAATGAAATCGTGTCCTTTGCAACAACATCCTTGGAGCTTGAGGCCATTATCCTGAATGAATTAACTTAGAATCAGAAAATCACATATTGCATGTTCTACTTATAAGTGGGGGCTAAACAATGGGTACACAGGGACATAAACATGGAAACAACAGACACTAGGGACTGTAAAAGTGGGAAGGATGAAAGGAGGGTGAGGGTTGAAAAATTACCTATTGGGTACAGTGTTCAATATTTGGGTGATGGGTACCCTAGAAGTCTAATCCCCACCATTATGCAATATACCCATGTAACAAACAAGCACATGCATCCTCTGAATCTAAAATTTTTTAAAAAGCCAACCAAACAAAAAAATTCAAAAATCCAGCTTACAAAAAGAGATAAATCAAAGCATGGTTGTGACCACTGTGTCTATTAAAAGAAAGAACTGACCAGAACATTGGGATAAATTCAATTAACAAGTTCTCCTGATGCTTTTTATATCACTTGACTTATTAAAAGTGGATCTATCCACACACACAAAAGAATAACAAAAATAATGGTTAGGCTGAAAAGAATGGGAAGGTTTTCTAAACAACACTTTTTTCTTTAAGTCCCTTCTGTGCCTAGTTTGTTGAGTGTTTTTTTTTTTTTTTAATCTTAAAGAGATGCTAGATTTTATAGAAGGCTTTTTCTGCATCTATGGAAATGATCATATGGTTTCTGTTTTTAATTCTGTTTATGTGATATATCACATTTATTGACTTGCATATGTTAAATCATCCCTGCATTTTTTGGATAAAACTTCAAAATAGGCTGGGCGCAGTCGCTCACGCCTGTAATCCCAGCACTTTGGGAGGCCGAGGTGGGTGGATCACGAGGTCAAGATCGAGACCATCCTGGCTAACACGGTGAAACCCCGTCTCTACCAAAAATACAAAAAATTAGCCTGGTGTGGCGGCGGGCGCCTTTAGTCCCAGCTACCTGGGAGGCTGAGGCAGGAGAATGGCGTGAACCTGGGAGGCAGAGCTTGCAGTGAGCCGAGATTGCACCACTGCACTCCGGCCTGGGCGACAGAGCAAGACTCTGTCTCAAAAACAAACACACAAACAAACAAAAAACCTTCAAAATAATAAAAGACATATATGACAAACCCAGTCAACATCATACTGAATGGGTAACAGTTGAAAGCATTTCCCCTGAAAACTGGAACAAGACAAGGATGTCAACTTTCACCACTTCTATTCAACATAGTATTGGAAGTCCTAGGCAGAGCGGTCAGGCAAGAGAAAGAAATAAAGGGCATCCAAATTGGAAAAAAAGAAGTTAAACTATCAGTGTTCACTGATGATGTGATTGTATACCTGGAAAACCCTAAAGCCTCCTGCAGAAGACTCCTAGATTTGATAAGCAAATTCAGTAAAGTGTCAGGTTACAAAATCACTGTACACAAATCAGTAGCACTGCTATATACCAACACGAACCAAGCTGAGAATCAAATTAAATACTCAATCCCTTTCACAACAGCTACAAAAATAATAAAACACTTATGAATATACTTAACCAAGGAGGTGAAAGATCTCTACAAAGAGAACTACAAAACACTGCTGAAAGAAATTATAGATGACACAAACATGGAAACATATCCCATGCTCATGGATTGAAATAATCAATATAATGAAAATGACCATATTGCCTGAAGCAATCTACAGATTCAATGCAATTCCTATCAAACTACCAGCATAATTTTTCACAGAATTAGAAAAAAAAAATCCTAAAATTAATAGGGAACTAAAAAAGAGCCCTAATAGTCAAAGCAATCCTAAGCAAAAAGAACAAATCTGGAGGCATTCCTTTACCAGACTTCAAATTATACTACAAGGCTATAGTTACTAAAACAGCATGGTACAGGTATAAAAGTAGATACATAGGCCAATGGAACAGAACAGAGCACCCAGAAATAAAGCCAAATACAACAAACTGATCTTTCACAAAGCATACTAAAACATAAATTGGGGAAAGGACAACCTATTTAATAAATGGAGCTAGGAAAATTGGCTAGCCACATGTAAAAGAATGAAACTAGATCCTTATCTCTCACCTTATACAAAAGTCAACTTGAGATACATCAAAGACTTAAATCTAAGACCTGAAACCATAAAGATTCTAGGAAAACCTACAATTAGATAGAATTTCCTAGATTTTAGATAATCTAGGAAAACCTTTTCTAGACATTGGTCTAGGCAAAGATTTCATGACTAGGAACCCAAAAGCAAATGCAACTAAAACAAAGATAGATAAGTGGGACTTAATTAAACTAAAAGGCCTTTGCACAGCAAAAGAAATAATCAAAGTAAAAGGATAAAATATCTGTACAAGAAAATATCTGTAAACTATGTATCTGACAAAGGATTTATGTCCAGCATCTACAAGGAACTCAAACAAATCAGCAAGAAAAAAACAAATAATCCCATCAAAAAATAGGCAATGACATGAATAGATATTTCTCAAAAGAAGATAGATGTAGGCCAGGTGCAGTAGCATTTTGGGAGGCTGAGGTGGGTGGATCGCTGAGCCCAGGAGTTTGAAGCTAGCCTGAGCAACATGGCAAAACCCCATTTCTACAAAAACTGCAAAAATTAGTCAGGTGTGGTGGTGCGCACCTGTAGTCCCAGGTATTCAGGAGGCTAACGTGGGAAGATTGCTTGAACGCTGGAGATGGAGGTTGCAGTAAGCCATGATGGTGCCACTGCACTCCAGCCTGGGTGACAGAGTAAGACTCTCTCTCAATAAATAAATAAATAAGATGCATACATACTAATAATCCCATCAAAAATGGGCAAATGACATGAACAAAGATTTCTCAAAAGAAGATAGATGCATACATATGGTTATGGTTACGTATTTAAGTTTCTACTTTCTTCTGTACATTGGAAATGTCATAAAAATTATTTTAAAATTGTAAAAGCTGTGAGGAAAAGGGAATTATGCAAACAAAGGTGCAGAAGTAGAAATAAATGCAATCTGATGGCTTTGATCTGACTTGATCTCACCAAAGTGTGTCAGGAAACAGCAAATGGCCAAGAAACATATAAAAAAATGTGCAACATCACTAATCCTCAGGGAAATGCAAATTGAAACCACAATTAGATGCCACCTTAGTACTGCAAGAATGGCCATAATTAAAAAGTCAGAAAACAATAGATGTTGGCATGGATGTGGTAAAAATGGAATGCTTATACATTACTGGTAGGAATGTAAATTAGTACAACCTCTATGGAAGCAGTATGGAGATTCCTTAAAAAACTAAAAGCAGATCCATAGTTCAATCCAGCAATCTCACTACTGGGTATCCACCCAAAGGAAAAGAAGTCATTATTAGAGCACAGTTCACAATTGCAAAGATATGGAACCAACCTAAGTGCCCACTGATCAATTAGTGAGTAAAGAAAATGTGGTACATACACATGATGGAAAACTACTTGGCCATAAAAAAGAATGAAATAATGTCTTTTGCAGCAACTTGGATGAAGTTGGAGGTCATTATGCCAAGTGAAGTAACTCAGGAATGGAAAACCAAATACTGCATGTTCTCACTTATAAGTGGGAGTTCAGTTATGGGAATGCAAATGCATACAAAGTGATATAACAGACTGTGGAGACTCAGAAGGGGGAGGTTAGGCAGGGAGGTGAGGGTTAAAAAAATACATGTTGTATACAACATACACTACTTGGGTGATGGGTGCTCTAAAATCTCAGACTTCACTACTATGCAAGTCATCCTTGTAACCAAAAGCTATTGAAATAAAAATATATATTTTAAGAAAAAATATGCAAAATAAAATAAATATGATTCTTATGAAAAAATTAAATAAAGACATTAATATTCTTCTGTTAAAAAATAACAAAACTTAAAAAAAAAAAAAAACAGGCCAGGTGCAGTGGGTCATGCCTGTAATCCCAGCACTTTGGGAGGCCAAGGCAGGTGGATCACCTGAGGTCAGGAGTTTGACACCAGCCTGGTCAACATGGCGAAACCCTATCTCTACTAAAACTACAAAAATTAGCCGTGCATGGTGGCTCATGCCTGTAGTCCCAGCTACTTGGGAGGCTGAGACACGCGAACTGCTTGAACCCGGGAGGTGGAGGTTGCAGTGAGCTGACATTGCACCATTGCACTCCAGCCTGGGTGACAGAGTGAGACTCTGTCTCAGAAAAAACAAACAAAAAACAAAAGCAAAAACAAAGTTGGAGAGATCAAAGTATAGTCATTGGTCACTTAATAGGGACACGCCGATAAATACATTGTTAGGCAATTGCATCATTGTGCAAATGTCTTAGAGTGGACTAATACAAACCGAGATGATACAGCCTACTACACACCCAGGCTATATGGGATAGCCTATTGCTGCTAGGGTGCAAACCTATACAGCAACTGTAAGGAATTGCCTACTAAATATTGTAGGCAATTATAACACAATGGTATGTGTGTGTCTAAACATATCTAAACATTGAAAAAGTAACGGAAAGATATGATGTTATAGTCTTACAGGACTACCATCATATATGTGGTCTGTCATTAATCAAATCTTCATTATGTGACACATGACTGTGTGACCAAATGTTAATGTCTATTAAAGTTGGTGGTAGATGCGTACATACAGTTATCATGTATTTTATTTTCTGCTTTCTTCTGTACATTGGAAATAAGTCATAATAAAAATTATTTGAGTTTTTTAAGAACTGAGAGGAAAAGGGAATTATGCGAACAAAGGTGCAGAAGTAGAAATGAATGCAATCTGGTAGCTTTGATCTGATTTGATTTCATCAAAGTGATGTGGCAGTGAACAGCAAAAAATGAGGTTGAGTGCAAGGATGTAGATGAATGGGAATCACATGTCAGTTAACTGCTGTCTTTCAAACTTCTTAAGTGGTGCCAAAGAACTTAATCAATTCTTCCTCCTTAGAATTTTGAATTTCTGTATTTGTGGAGAAAAATTGTTCACATCCATTAAGTTAGAATTAGGTGGAGGAGAGAAACATTTAATCTTATTTCATAGGGAAATAGACAGCCTATATAAAAACATTTGCTATTGTGAAAAAAAAATCAATGGTATTAAGTAGTGTTTATTAATGCAGAATGCTTCTATATTCAATACACTCCAGTTATCCAGCCCCCATTCCCTCCCCTAAAGGTATACATATTGTGAAGCAGCCTAAAATAGTGTCTACTTGGACAAATGTATAGAATGGCAGAGGGTCCCTTGGATTTTATAGTTCAGTGTTCTATTCATTGAATTAAACAAAGAATAAATGAAATGTAAATTTACACTGTGTTGAAAGTCTATTGTTGATAAAAGGAAACAGGACAAAATGTTATTATCACAGCAAGCTGGCATTCAAGACACTGGAAAGGATATAGAGAAAGGCATTCTCCACTTTGCTATGTACATTTCTCATTACTGTATTAGCATCTTATAATCACAAATAACATCTTAGAAAATAACCCAGAGCACAAAAGCTCTCAAAAACATTCACTGTATCATCAATGCACTCTACGTAATGCATTCAGCACCCCACAGGCATGCCATTAAATCACAGTAATAGGAAAACAACAACAAATGCTTGCCTGAAACACAGGATTTTTGCAACTGAGGACCGGGATTACTTTATTCTTTCAAGCCTTTGTTGTATAAAGCTTGGATAGATTAGCTGTATTAGAACCTATGTTAAAATAGAAGCTACAGTGATGGCTGTCTATTAAGCAAATGGGGTCACAAACCTATCCTCAAAAAGTTTTCAAAAGGGGGGATTTATTTAAAAGTGTACCCAATGTCACACAATTGTTCTGCATCTGGTACACGTTTTACTATGTTCAATAGTGATTTGGAAAACACTTTATCATTCCCCTGAATTTTGCTCATAGACACCTAAGTCAGAGCTGAACCTTGTAAACACTCTCTCTCACTATATCTTCATATACAGTCATTTCCCCAACCATTAAGTGTTCTGAGTTTACCTTTATGATGTTTTCAGAATGTCTCAAGGAATAAAACTTCTGCCAGTTATCATGGAATTTCTCCATTCAGATAATCTTCCTCCTACCCAAAATTAAATAATAAAAATTTTAAAAGGATAATCTTTTCTTATTCTATGCTACTTTGCTTACCAAGTTCTGATGTTTTCCAGCCACCATTTATTCTCCTTCTTCCTTGTATTTATAACCGTCAGAGTTGCATGTGAATGAGTCCCTAATAAGTTTCTGCCAGCTAATGTGTTTAGTCCCTTTCTTTTCATTACGCGATTTAAACCTGACATCCGTTAAACTATTCCTGTGTTTTTTGCTAAACTTTTCCCTTTGTCTTCAACTTTCTGGCACTTGTTTTTAGCACTATAATAGAAAAATAATAGAACATGCTTTTAGAAACAACTTTGGGCTGCATGTTTAAATGTAGCTTTCAGATACATAGATTTAAGTGCAGTATTCCAGACATGGTCTACTAGGTCATATTACATTACATGAGTGTTTTCCTGATAAAAAGGATGTTGTCCACTCAGGGGAGTAGGTTACTCAGATCTTCCTTAGTATCTCTCCTTCAATCTCAGGCTCTCTTCAATCTGTTCTATGACTGTGTATCCTTATTTTAAATAAGTCCTTGAACATATAATCTACATATTCAATGCTTGACTTTTGCTTATGCTTTTTTAGTATTTATGCCTATTATCTTAATATTTATTAGGTTTCTTTTTTATTTTTTAATTTATTAGGTTTGTAAACCCTCCCGTGTAAAAGAAAAGTAAACCTTTTTTTTTTTTTTTATGAACTTTTTTTTTTTTATTATACTTTAAGTTCCCGGGATACATGTGCAGAACGTGCAGGTTTGTTACACAGGTATAAACGGGCCACGGTGGTTTGCTGCACCCATCAACCCATCATCTACATTAGGTATTTCTCCTAATGCTATCCCTCCCCCAACCCCCAACCCCTGACAGGCCCTGGTGTGTGATGTTCCCCTCCCTATGTCCACGTGTTCTCATTGTTCAACTCCCACTTATGAGTGAGAACATGCAGTGTTTGGTTTTCTGTTCCTGTGTTAGTTTGCTGAGTTATGGTTTCCAGCTTCATCCATGTCCCTGCAAAGGACGTGAACTCATCCTTCTTTATGGCTGTAGAGTATTCCATGTTGTATATGTGCCACATTTTCTTTATCTAGTCTATCATTGATGGGCATTTGGGTTGGTTCCAAGTCTTTGCTATTGTGAATAGTGCTGCAATAAACATATGTGTGCATGTGTCTTTATAATAGAATCATTTATAATCCTTTCGGTATATACCCAGTAATGGGATTGCTGGGTCAAACAGTGTTTCTAGCTCTAGATCATTGAGGAATCACCACACTGTCTTCCACAATGGTTGAACTAATTCACACTCCCACCAGCAGTGTAAAAGTGTTCCTGTTTCTCCATGTCCTCTCCAGTATCTGTTGTTTCCTGACTTTTTAATGATCACCATTCTAACTGGTGTGAAATGGTATCTCATTGTGGATTTGATTTGCTTTACACTAATGACCAGTGATGATGAGCTTTTTTTCATGTTTGTTGGCCACATAAATATCTTCTTTCAAGAAGTGTCTGCTCATATCCTTTGCCCACTTTTTGATGGGGTTGTTTGCTTTTTTCTTGTAAATTTGTTTAACTTCCTATAGATTGGGGATATTGGCCCTTTGTTAGATGGATAGATTGCAAAAATTTTCTCCCATTCTGTAGGTTGCCTGTTCACTCTGCTGATAGTTTCTTTTGCTGTATAGAAGCTCTTTAATTAGATCCTGTTTGTCAATTTTGGCATTTGTTGCCATTGTTTTTGGTGTCTGAAGCCTTTGCCCATGCCTATGTCCTGAATGGTATTGCCTACGTTTTCTTCTAGGGTTTTTATGGTTTTAGCTCTTACATTTAAGTCTTTAATCCATCTTGAATTAATTTTTGTATAAGGTCTAAGGAAAAGGTCCAGTTTCAGTTTTCTGCATATGGCTAGTCTGTTTTCCCAATACCATTTATTAAA
>NW_016814921.1:492665-570316 GCF_001698545.2 Rhinopithecus bieti
TTTTTTATGAACTTTTTTTTTTTTATTATACTTTAAGTTCCCGGGATACATGTGCAGAACGTGCAGGTTTGTTACACAGGTATAAACGGGCCACGGTGGTTTGCTGCACCCATCAACCCATCATCTACATTAGGTATTTCTCCTAATGCTATCCCTCCCCCAACCCCCAACCCCTGACAGGCCCTGGTGTGTGATGTTCCCCTCCCTATGTCCACGTGTTCTCATTGTTCAACTCCCACTTATGAGTGAGAACATGCAGTGTTTGGTTTTCTGTTCCTGTGTTAGTTTGCTGAGTTATGGTTTCCAGCTTCATCCATGTCCCTGCAAAGGACGTGAACTCATCCTTCTTTATGGCTGTAGAGTATTCCATGTTGTATATGTGCCACATTTTCTTTATCTAGTCTATCATTGATGGGCATTTGGGTTGGTTCCAAGTCTTTGCTATTGTGAATAGTGCTGCAATAAACATATGTGTGCATGTGTCTTTATAATAGAATCATTTATAATCCTTTCGGTATATACCCAGTAATGGGATTGCTGGGTCAAACAGTGTTTCTAGCTCTAGATCATTGAGGAATCACCACACTGTCTTCCACAATGGTTGAACTAATTCACACTCCCACCAGCAGTGTAAAAGTGTTCCTGTTTCTCCATGTCCTCTCCAGTATCTGTTGTTTCCTGACTTTTAATGATCACCATTCTAACTGGTGTGAAATGGTATCTCATTGTGGATTTGATTTGCTTTACACTAATGACCAGTGATGATGAGCTTTTTTTCATGTTTGTTGGCCACATAAATATCTTCTTTCAAGAAGTGTCTGCTCATATCCTTTGCCCACTTTTGATGGGGTTGTTTGCTTTTTTCTTGTAAATTTGTTTAACTTCCTATAGATTGGGGATATTGGCCCTTTGTTAGATGGATAGATTGCAAAATTTTCTCCCATTCTGTAGGTTGCCTGTTCACTCTGCTGATAGTTTCTTTTGCTGTATAGAAGCTCTTTAATTAGATCCTGTTTGTCAATTTTGGCATTTGTTGCCATTGTTTTGGTGTCTGAAGCCTTTGCCCATGCCTATGTCCTGAATGGTATTGCCTACGTTTTCTTCTAGGGTTTTATGGTTTTAGCTCTTACATTTAAGTCTTTAATCCATCTTGAATTAATTTTTGTATAAGGTCTAAGGAAAAGGTCCAGTTTCAGTTTTCTGCATATGGCTAGTCTGTTTTCCCAATACCATTTATTAAATAGGGAATCCTTTCCCCGTTGCTTGTTTTGTCAGGTTTGTCAAAGATCAGATGGTTGTAGATGTGTGGTGTTATTTCTGAGGCATCTGTTCTGTTCCATTGGTCTATATATCTGTTTTAGTACCAGTACCATGTTCTTTTGGTTACTGTAGCCTTGTAGTATAATTTGAAGTCAGGTAGTGTGATGCCTCCAGCTTTGTTCTTTTTGCTTAGGATTGTCTTGGCTATACAGGCCCTTTTTTGATTCCATATGAAATTTCAAGTAGTTTTTTCTAATTCTGTAAAGAAAGTCAATGGTAGCTTGATCAGGATAGTATTGAATCTATAAATCACTTTGGGCAGTATGGCCATTTTCACGATATTGATTCTTGCTATCCATGAGCATGGAATGTTTTTCCATTTGTTTGTGTCCTTTCTTATTTCCTTGAGCAGTGGTTTGTAGTTCTCCTTGAAGAGGCCCTTCACATCCCTTGTAAGTTGTATTCCTAGGTATTTTATTATCTTGGTAGCAGTTGTGAACAGGAGTTCACTCCTGATTTGGCACTCTGTTTATCTATTATTGGTGTAAAGGAATGCTTGTGATTTTTGCACATTGCTTTTGTATTCTGAGACTTTTCTGAAGTTGCTTATCAGCTTAAGGAGGTTTTGGGCTGAGATGATTGGGTTTTCTAAATATACAGTCATATCATCTGCAAACAGAGACAATTTGACTTCCTCTCTTCCTATTTGAATACCCTTTATTTCTTTCTCCTGCCTGATTGCCTTGGCAAAAACTTCCAATACTATGTTGAATAGGAGTGGTAAGAGAGGGCATCTTTTTCTTGTGCTGATTTTCAAAGGCTTCCAGCTTTTGCCCATTCAGTATGATATTGGCTGTGGGTTTGTCATAAGTAGCTCTTATTATTTTGAGATATGTTCCATCAATACCTAGTTTATTGAGAGTGTTTAGCATGAAGGGCTGTTGAATTTTGTCTAAGGCCTTTTCTGTATCTATTGAGATAATCATGTGGTTTCTGTCATTTGTTCTATTTATGTGATGGATTACATTTGTTGATTTGCATATTTTGAACCAGACTTGCATTCCAGGGATGAAGGCAACTTGATCATGGTGGATAAGCTTTTTGATGTGCTGCTGGATTCAGCTTGCCAGTATTTTATTGAGGATTTTGCATCGATGTTTATCAGGGATATTGACCTGAAATTTTCTGTTGTTGTGTCTCTGCCAGGTTTTGGTATCAGGATGATGCTGGCCTCATAAAATGAGTTAGGGAGGAGTCCCTCTTTTTCTGTTGTTTGGAATATTTTCAGAAGGAATGGTACCAGCTCCTCTTTGTACCTCTGGTAGAATTCGGCTGTGAATCTGTCTGGTCCTGGGGATTTTTTTTGGTTGGTAGGCTATTAATTACTGCCTCAATTTCAGAACTTGTTATTGGTCTATTCAGGGATTTGACTTCTTCCTGGTTTAGTCTTGGAAGGGTGCATGTGTCCAGGAATTTATCCATTTCTTCTAGATTTTCCAGTTTATTTGCATAGAGGTGTTCACAGTATTCTCTGATGGTAGTTTGTATTTCTGTGGAGTTGGTGGTGATCTCCCCTTTATTATGTTTTACTGTGTTTATTTGATTCTTCTCTTTTTTCTTCTTTATTAGCCTGACTAGCAGTCTATCTATTTTGTTAATCTTTTCAAAAAAACAGCTCTTGGATTCATTGACTTTTTTAAAGGATTTTTTGTGTCTCTATCTCCTTCAGTTCTGTTCTCATCTTAGTTATTTCTTGTCTTCTGCTAGCTTTTGAATTTGTCTGCCCTTGCTCCTCTAGTTCTTTTAATTGCGATAGTAGGGTGTCGATTTTAGATCTTTCACATTTTCTTCTGTGGGGATTTAGTGCTACAAATTTCTGTCTAAACACTGCTTTAGCTGTGTCCCAGAGATTCTGGTACATTGTGTCTTTGTTCTTATTGGTTTCAAATAACTTATTTATTTCTGCCTTCATTTTGTTATTTACCCAGTAGTCATTCAGGAGCAGGTTGTTCAGTTTCTATGTAGTTGTGTGGTTTTCAGTGAGTTTCTTAATCCTGAGTTCTAATTTGATTGCACTGTGGTCTGAGAAAATGTTTGTTATGATTTCTGTTGTTTTCCATTTGTGAGGAGCGTTTTACTTCCAGTTATGTGGCTAATTTTAGAATAAGTGCAATGTGGTGCTAAGAAGAATGTATATTCTGTTGATTTGGGGTGGAGAGTTCCGTAGATGATGCCTATTAGGTCCGCTTGGTCCAGAACTGAGTTCAAGTCCTTAATATCCTTATTGATTTTCCGTCTTGTTGATCTGTCTAATATTGACAATGGGGTGTTAAAGTCTCCCACTATTATTGTGTGGGAGTCTATATCTCTTTGTAGGTCTCTAAGAACTTGCTTTATGAATCTGGGTGCTCCTATATTGGGTTCACACATATTTAGGATAGTTAGCTTTTCTAGTTGCATTGATCCCTTTACCATTATTTAATGCCCTTCACCCTTCTTTGTCTTTTTTGATCTTTGTTGGTTTAAAGTCTGTTTTATCAGAGACTAGGATTGCAACCCCTGCTTCTGTTTTGCTTTCCATTTGCTTAGTAAATATTCCTCCATCCCTTTATTTTGAGCCTATATGTGTCTTTGCACATAAGATGGGTCTTCTGAATACAGCACAGCAATGGGTCTTGACTCTTTATCCAATTTGCAGTGTGTATCTTTTAATTGGGGCATTTAGCTCATTTACATTTAAGGTTAATATTGTTATGTGTGAATTTGATTCTGTCATTATGATGCTAGCTGGTTATTTTGCCCATTAGTTGATGCAGTTTCTTCAGTGTCATTGGTCTTTATATTTTAGTGTGTTTTTGCAGTGGCTGGTACCAGTTTTTCCTGTCCATATCTAGTGCTTCCTTCAGGAGCTCTTGTAAGGCAGGCCTAGTGCTGACAAAATCTGTCAGCATTTGCTTGTCTGTAAAGGATTTTATTTATCCTTCGCTTATGAAGCTTAGTTTGGCTGGATGTGAAATTTGGGGTTGAAAATTCTTTTCTTTAAGAATGTTGAATATTGGCCTCCACTCTCTTCTGGCTGGTAGGGTTTCTGCAGAGAGACTGCTGTTAGTGTGATGGGCTTCCTTTGTGGGTAACTCGATCTTTCTCTCTGGCTGTCCTTATCATCTTTTCCTTCATTTCAACCTTGGTGAATCTGACGATTATGTGTCTTGGGGTTGCTCCTCTTGAGGAGTATCTTTTTGGTGTTCTCTGTATTTCCTGAATTTGAATGTTGGCCTGTCTTGCTAGGTTGGGGAATTTCTCCTGGATAATATCTTGAAGGATGTTTTCCAGCTTGGTTCCATTCTCCCCGTTGCTTTCAGGTACACCAATCAAATGTAGGTTTGGTCTTTTCACACAGTCCCACATTTCTTGGCAGCTTTGTTTGTTCCTTTTCATTCTTTTTTTCTCTAATCTTGTCTTCATGCTTTATTTCATGAAGTTGATCTTCAATCTCTGATATGCTTTCTTCTGCTTGATCAATATAGCTATTGATGCTTGTGTATGCTTCATGAAGTTCTTGTGCTGTGTTTTTCAGCTCTGTCGGGTCATTTATATTTTTCTCTAAACTGGTTATTCTAGTTAGCAATTTGTCTAACCTTTTTTCAAGTCCATCTCAGTGGACAGCACCACCATGTAATCAGTTGTGCAGGCCAGAGCTAGGAGTTGTTCCTGGCATTGTCTCACTTCTCCCCATAGCCATCTCACGCATTACTCAAATCTGTTGATTTGTATTTCCTAAATAACTTCTGAATCTGTCTACTTCTCTCCATCTCATTGTCATCCACTAAGGCCAAAACCACCATTATGTCTTCTTATTCATAGGGTGGCTAACTCTCCAGGTTTCCCCAGAACTACAGGATTCCCAGAATGTGGGACTTTTCAGTATTAAATCGGGACAGTCCCTGCCAAACCAAGATGAGTTAGTCACCTTAAGTTGTGATCCCCCTGCTTCCAATTTTGCCTCCCTCCAATTCCTTTCCACACTGAAGCCAAAGTGATTTATTCAAAATGAAAATATGAAACATGAGATGTCACTTCAAACCTGTTAGAATGTCTAAGATTAAAAAGACTGGCCAGACCAAGTCGGAGTGAGGACTGGAGGAACTGGGACTGTCACACACTGATTATGGAAACACAGGATACACTTTGGAATAAAAAAACCACTTTGAAGACTTGTTTGGCAGTTTCTTTCAAAGGTAAACGTACACTTACCATTCAGTTTATGTTTATGCAAGAAAACATATATCCACAAAAACAAATGTTCGTAGTAGCTTCATTCAAATATAAAGCTTTATTCATGATACCCAAAAAGTGGGAACAATACAAATGTCCATCAATAGGTTATTGGATAAGCAAATTGAGACATATCCAAAATATGGAATACTACCCAGCAAAATAAGCATGACTGGTGTATGTGACAACATGTATGAATCTCAAAAACATGCTGAATGAAAGAAGCCAGATATAAGAGTACATACTGCAATACTCCATTTACGTGAAATTGTAGAATAAAGAAAAATAATATATGCAGTGATAGGAAGCAGCTCAGTGGCTTCCTGAGGCTGGGGAGGTATCACTGGGGCTGAAAAATGGCATGAGAACACTTTCTGGGATAATAGAGATTAATAGAGATATTTATATCTTGATTTCCATGGTGGTTATGAGCACAAAGTTCATTAAACTGTATACTTAAAATAGATACATTTTATTGCATGTAAATATTTTTAGACTTTTAAAATGTAAAATAAATAATATTTTAAAACCCAAAGAACAAAACCCCACAAAGTTGACCATATCACTCTCCTGTTTAAAATACTTAAAAGGCTTCCTATTACTTTTAGAATAAACTCGTGTTTATTCCATGTTAACATGTGGCCCTGCCTCTTTCTCTAAACCTATTGCATACCACTTTCCCCACACTTTCTGTGATCCAAATCCAAACCCACAGCCTTTTTTTTTTTCTCCTTCATTGCCTCTCCTGCCTTAGGGCCTATACACGCTTCTCCTTCTGCCTGGAATGTTGCTCTCACCTGGTTCTTCACAGTAAGTTAATACCTCCTGATCCCTCAAATAGAATCAAAACTGCCACTTCCTCAGGAAAGCTTTCATTGACCTTCCAGTTAGCATCGGGTCAGCCTATGACATCTCCTATGCAGCAGAAGTGCCTTTATAGCACTTTATGCAATTTGTAACTATATATATTTGTGGGATATTTTGACTATCTACCTTCCCATTAGATGTTAAGCACCATGAGGTTAAGACTATGTCTGTTTTACTCACTGTTGTGACCTCAGCACTTTACACAATGCTGGGCTTAGAATAAGATTCAAATATTTGCCACTTGAATGAATGCTCAGTAACAAATAATAACCTTGCTCCAACATTACTATGGTATGGTATCCCAATCAATATATCTGTACCATCTTCTTATTTAAATTTAAATTGATTAGTGAGGAATTCCAATTTTCAAACACCTTACATCTATGCAAACCTGTCTAACATTTTTTTTCCACCAAAACCAAGCAAGTCATTTAGCTATATAATTTTTCTATAGGTCTCAAGAACATTAAAAATTTATAAAAGTCAGCTATAGAATTCACAAAATCGCATTGTTGTTATATTATTAATCATTTATAGAACTGGATTTGTTAAATAAAACCTCTATTTCTACTATAATAGACTGAGGTTTGTCTTTGCCAATATAATCTCATATGGGGCTTATTTGACAAGAATTGAAATACACTCTTAAAAATACAGAGCACACTCTTTTAGTAAAAAGAAATATCAGAGTCATTATATGACTACCCCAACAGAATCATTATGCCCTGTTAGGAAACCATCTGATAAAAGATTTTAATATCACCAAAACTAGGTAACCTTTCGAACACATTACAGTTAATAGTTTTAAAACATTTCCTAGTGGTTCTTTCTTTATGTTTTACTATTAGTTATTCTCAGAAAAGCAAAACACTTTTCTTTAAAGATTTTAAACTACCAGAATAATGAAAAGTAAGATATTGAGAACTAATAATAAAAAGATGTCATTTCAAATCTTTAGGATCTGTAAATGACCTAGCTACTTAGTCTATAAAACAGAATAAAAATCACTACCTCTCTTACGTATAATGATGGCTGACAATAATATCTTGTCAAAATACTTGATACTGCACAAACCAATTCATCCTGTGTTGGTAAAGGTGAAACCAGTCTTTGTTGAATTAATGTTGGCCATTAAGTTACTCATGATTAGGAGCATTTCCTTTCAGGAAAATGTTGCTACTGCAGATGAACAAAATATCTCCTTTTCTCAGGAAAAGCAACAATAGTAAAATAACAAGAAATAACCTATTTTCATTTTCATCTTAGCTGCCAGAAAACTAGAGCAAAATTCAAGTCCCCAGTTTTCAGTTCTTTTCAGGTACCAAGGTGCATTTGTTCTTATGGGTCACTTTTATTTTCTTATACCCAATGTTGAAAATCTATTTTCAATTCTTAGAGACAATGAATTTCTGTAAAAGATTTAATTCTCTATTGACTTAGCAAAAAAATAATAATAAACACAAAGTTAGTATACTTTTGAATATTTGCAAATCATCAGTGAACTGATCTCTTAAGATCATCTGGAGGTTAGGGGCTGCCTTCCTTGCTTTTGCACTTGTGCACACAAGGTCAACCAAGTACATTCCTTGACTTCTGGAGGGGCTCAATCATTATTGACCAAAATGAGTGAACTTGTACAAAAAAAATTCTAAGGTGATTTTATAATCTCTCTCTCTTCCAGTTGGAGCCAAAAATAAGCCACCATCTGTACTATATTCATGCTTTCTGATTTACCTAGCAGGTTCTGATGGGAGATAAATTTTAAAATGAGAAGGCAAATTACTTCAACAGGAGAAAACAAAATAATTTTAGAACTTCAAATTGAATTTAAGATTAGCCACTATACCATAATTGAGTTTGAAATCAGGGCCCGAAAAAGACCTGTTGTAGTGAATGGAAATACGTTATGCATTTTGAAAATTAGACTACATTATCCCTTACTTGCTGAACTTCAAAATCAAGCAGCCACATTAGAGTGACAATATTTCTCTGATTTTTATTCAGTGAACTATTTGAAGTGCTTTTAATAAAACTTGTAGAAATCACACAAGTATCAGAATACAGCATGTTCATGTGGTTGGTCTTGAAATTCGGCAACTTGGGCCCGTATTAATGTAGATTCTATTTCCACTGGTAGGACTTAACAACTGTTTTTCCTTGCAATTGTCAATAATTGCCTACTCTTACTAATTTTTTGTCTTGTAATTAATTGTTTAGTTTTAGTGTGACTTTAAGGAATCATTGAAAAATAACTCATCAACTAGCCATAGATTCCCAGTAACTTCCAACCCCATTTTTCATTCTGACCTGAGAACCAAGCCTTTTGTCCAAATGTACACAAAGTATAAAATCATTTCCATCAGATCTGGAAAATCTTTTAACCTCGATACTCACATACAATTCACTCCTAGGAATTAGCCATCACAGTCAGGGATGAGTTAACAGAGAGCATGAACCTGTTCTCCCATTTTTCAAACATTTCTGGGGAGAGATGAATTTTCATATTCCAAATTTATATGACAGTGAATCAGGATAATCTCTCTCGCTCTGTCTCTCCCACCCCACCTTTCTCTGGGTGTTAATTATTTATTGAAAAGCTTTTAAAAGACACAGTTCAATATTTTTTTTTACTGACTCACTGTTAATAAAATTGCAGGTAGTAATTGCAGTCCTTGATTTCATATGATAGCACTACTTTATTTCTAAATTATTTCAAAGTGATATAATCAATTTTCTGAAAGTGTGAAAAATGCACTATTTCTTGTACATTAAGGTACTATCACTGCCAACCATCAGCAGGACTTGCTTAGTCATTGGTCCTGTACTTCTGCCAAATTGATGTTGAGCCATCTACTTTCTCACCTCAACATCTGCCTAAGTTTAATCAGGGATAGTACACAGAATTATAAAGAAAGCAGGAATATTTGGTCCAGAATCCAAAGCTAAAATATGTCCTTTACTGTCCTGGCTTTCCCATGTGTTGAATTGTACATCTGAGAGAAACTGTATAGAAAGAGCCGAGTTTGATCACAAGGGAGTCCTCACATATAGCAAGTCTAAAATTTCATTAAGTGTTGTTTGGGATGCTATTAATGTTATTACTGTAATACAAACATCAAAGGAAATCAGATCACACACTCAGGGAAATCATTCCCTGCTGGAAATCCTGTTAGCTGACTTCAATTACGCTGTGCTTTTCCTCATTCAGAAGGCTGTGTCAGCCTCATTATCTGATCTCTACATTGCCTGCTTAATGAAAGCACACACATTTGAAACTCATCAAATTAAATAAAACAAAATTTGAATCTTGTGCTTGTTTGGGTTCAGATCACAGTAATACCAAAATTATTCTGATTGCCAGAAGGGTGTCTATGGACAGTAGTTAAGGAGATAAGTAGGATTGAATCAGAATTAGAATGAGAGCCTTTCTGAAGGGAAGGAAGGCTTATGGGAAACCAAAGTAGATGTTTCTTTCAGGATTAGCATCAATTTTGTAAAGTACAATTAAAGATTTGTTAACTTCCCTCTATCCTATTCCCTGAAAGGAAAACACAAGCATACAATATATGTATCCTTCTTTTGTCTTCACTTTTATTATGAAAAATGTTAAACGTATAGAAAAGAAGAGAGACTAGCATAATAAATACATACATATCACCTTTAAAAAATAATTGTTGGTCAAGTGTAGTGACTCACACCTATAATCCCAGCACTTTGGGAGGCCAAGGTGGGAGGATTGCTTGAGCCCAGGAGTTCAAGACCAACCTGAGCACCATGGCAAGACTGTGTCTCTATGAAAGTTAAAAATTAGCTAGATGTGGTGGCATATACCTGAGCTACTTGTGAGGCTGAAGTGGGAGGATCACCTGAACCTGGGAAGTTGAGGCTGCAGCGAACCATGTTCGCCCCACTGTACTGCAGTCTGGGCAACATAGTGAGACCCTGTCTCATAAAAAATTATTATTGTGGCATATTCGTTTCATAAAACTAAAGTATTTTAAAACATTATGGAAACCATGATATTTCACCCCAAAATATTTCAAAATGCATCCCTGAAAAACCAGGATATTTTACTAAAACCCACAATTTTATTATCATACCTTATGAAAGTAACAAGTATTCCTTATTAGCATTTAATTTTTAGATAATATTTAACATTCCTCTACTGTCCTAAAGAAGCCCTTTATAGTTGGTTTATTTGAACCAGGAAATGCATTTACTCTTAAATATCACAAGTCTGACTTTACGTTAAATGTATTCTTGGGTGTATTAATCCGTTTTCACACTGCTGTAAAGAGCTACTTGAGACTGGGTAATTTATGAAGAAAAGATGTTTAACTCACAGTTCTGCAGGCTGTACAGGAAGCATGGCTGGGGGGCCTCAAGAAACTTACAATCATGGCAGACCGTGAAGGGGAAGCAAGCATGTCTCACCATGGCAGAGCAGGAGAAAGGGAGAGAGTGAAGCGGGAAGTGCCACACACTTTTAAACCATCAGATCTCATGAGAACTCACTCACTGTCACGAGAATTACAAGGGGAAAATCTGCCGCCATGACCCAATCACCGCCCACCAGGTCCCTCCCCCAACATTAGGGATTACAATTCAACATGAGATTTAGGTGGAGACACAGAGTCAAACCATATCAGTGGATATCTTGCTAAATTTTAACGACGCATGTATTACTTTCAATCGTACATAAAATGTGGCCAAAGAAAGTAATTCACCTCCTATTTTTCAGGCATTGAGTGGACTGTATACAACATTTCCTAGCATTTAGTTCAAAATGTTTTTGCTGTCTTTGTTTTAATTTCTGCAACACTATCATAAGAAGCCAAAGAGGGGTAGAAATGTTTTCCGCTGCTAAACAAGTAGAGGAACTTTCTCACTATCTCAAAAGTGAGGACACATGTGTAGAAACAAATGTCAAGGGTAAAACACCTTGAATATTCTGTATCACTCTGATATATTTTAGTTCAAAACATTGATTATGAAAATAACTTGATTCACTCAATATATCTTGTGTAGGTCCTAGTACTTTCATTGGCAGCTATAGAAAGGAGCTGTTGAGAACATTCAGCCTCTCTGAGAACTTGTTGAAGAGGCCCAGCTGCTAGCTGGTGCCTCAGATCTGTGGGACACATGTGTCTCCACCTTGCCAGCCAGGATTGGTCGGGGAGAAACTGAATGTGTCATCCAACGGGCTCTTCCTAGTGGCCTCACAACATGAGAATGTGGATAGCTTATTTGGGAGAGGAATCCAGAACACATTTTGCCCTCCACTTCATTGCAGCATGCCAGTCACTGGTATGGAATACTGGATCAAGGCAAGGCTGGGAACATGCTATGCAAGTGAAAGTTTCTCATCCCCAGTAACTAATTCTTCATCATTGACCCACCAATTGTGTCAATAGTTTTGGATCCTCCAACGACATATGTAACCAAAGTTTGCAAATCACACTAACATGACTATCCAAATTGTGGATTTAGCTAGTGAGATCTGTTATCTACTTGTGATAATGCACTAACAGTACTGGCTATAATTCAGAAAACAAAGAATTTCCTGTTAATTTGTGCAAAATAAGTATTTCCTCAAGAAAAGTCATTTAAGTTTTAAAGTGCTCTTAAATAAGAAAAGCCTGCTGTGTTATTGTCCTGTGAGATGGCAGAGCAATAATTTCCAAGCATGAGTCCTGATATTTTCTTAAGATCCCCCCTCCAGCACCACCAAAATGAGAAAAATAAGAGCAATATTGTGAGTTGCTTTTCTGTTTTGTTTTGTATCGTTACTTTTTGTTTTGTTTTGTTTTGTTTTGAGACAGCTCACTCTGTCGCCCAGGCTGGAGTGCAGTGGTGTGATCTTGGCTCACTACAACCTCTGCCTCCCGGGTTTAAGCAATTCTCATGCCCCAGCCTCCCCAGTAGCTGGGACTATAGGTGCATGCCACCATGCCTGGCTAATATTTTGTATTTTAATAGAGATGAGGTTTCACCATATTGCCCAGGCTGGTCTTGAACTCCTGAGCTCAGGCAATCTGCCCACCTTGGCCTCTCAGAATGCTAGGATTACAGGCATGAGCTACCGTGCCCAGTTTGTGAGTTTAAGTTAAATTTATTAAATTTAAATAACTAATCTCTGGTCTGAGATTATCTTTTGTGTGTGTGTGTGTGTGTCTTTTTTAATGTTAACATTTTTCTTTTGTGAGATGATGATAGTTGATAATAGCATGTTAGTGGCCTTGATGAAATTTGAAGTTCATAACCCTATATAATTTTCATATTTAAAAAGTATAAGTTTGTGTTTTTGTTATTTATTGTTATATGACAAACAACCCCAAATATTAGAGTCCTTGAACAATAATCATTTATTTGTTCATGATTTTGCAATTTGGGAGAGCACCTGATGGTGTCTCTGTTCCATATGGCAGCCGAGTGGCTCACCTGGGGCTGAAACACCCACTCCTAAGACTCCAATGATTAGTGCTGGCTGTCAACTGGAATCGCAGTGGGCTGTGAGACTGCCACTCTTATAGACAGATTGGTTGATGTGAATGTGTGACAGATTTCAAGCCAAGGATATATAAGGGAAAACAGTGAAGTGAGGAAAAATCTTTTAGGAAGTTTATTCACTCTAAAAGTGACACACAGGAAAACCATCTTTTTGTTGATATGATTCTGCTGGATGTTGCCACATCTGCAGAGGATGCCTGCAACCAGGACAGCCATCATAAAACCATGATGGAAATAGACCAAAACTAAAGCCAGCACACTGAGGTTGGCAGCACATAAAGATAGAAGGAACCTGAGTCTCTTATGTTATGAGTTGAATTAACCATCCTTGGAGCCACCCTACTTGTGAAACAACTATGTGAAATAAATGTTCTTTACTCTTTCAATCTGTAGAGTCATGGTTATGTTTTCTTTCCTTTTACTTACAGCCAAAAACATCACCTTAACTAATTTATGTCTTGTTGCTTAAGTAAACATTTGCATGAAGAACCAATTAAGAAACTAAAGGAAACAAACAAGTGTCTAGAATGAGGATAACTTTGCAATACTGAGTAACAGAAGCAAACTAACACATGAGAGGTTCATTCCAAAGAAGGTATTATTTTTTGAAAAAGATAGTCCCTGTCAACCACACCAAATAGTGTTGGATCATATTCCTTTTCAAATTATTTCTATCTTTCTGTATGGTCTAGAAAAAATTCTCGGTCTAATGCTAGACTGTCTTTAACCTCTAATATTTTCTAGCCTAAATTTTTAGCAAAAAGAGAATAGCCCTCAAGCTCAAATCCCCAAGTAGAAATCGTATTTAACTAGAAATTAGTGATACCATTTTGCTTTAGTTGAACTTAATTACTTTTATAGTTAATCTATTAATGGCAAATTATATTGTTTTTCTGTTTATGGTAATAATATAAAGTATCTATTTTTAAAGTAAGAAGTATTTAATGTAAATATAAGTGTTGGCTGGGGGCATTGACTCATGCCTGTAATCCCAGAACTTTGGCAGGCTGAGGTGGGTATATCACCTGAGGTCAGGAGTTCAAGACCACCCTGACTAGGAGAGTGAAACCCCATCTCCAATAAAAATACAAAATTAATTAGCCAGGCGTGGTGTTCCATGCCTGTAATCCCAGCTACTTGGGAAGCTGAGGCAGGAGAATCGCTTGAACCGAGGAGGTGGAGGTTGCATTGAGCTAAGATCGCACCATTGCACTCCAACCTGGGCAACAAGAGCGAAACGCCATCTCAAAAAAATAAAAATAAAAATGAAAATAAATGTTCAGTAAATATTAGTGCAGCTTGGGCATAGATATGACAAAAATTATGAAATGTCCCAGGGATGTCTGAAGTTTGGAGACTACCAGCCTAGGGTGTTTGATAAACTACTGGAGTAGAGAGGGTGCAAAAGTACTACATACAGCATGGCCATCTGGCTGGAACATTACTTTCCAATGAGACTATTTGCAAGGATCTCTTTTATATTTCATCTCAGATGGATTTTCCAAGATGAATTAGCTCTGAATATGGCATTCCCACCATCTACACTGCACTTTCACTGCTGCATCCTTATCTTGGCCTTAATGGATCAATATCTTGGGTTTTGATGCCTCCATGAAAGAATTAAAGTGTCTTGCTCTTACTTGAATCTTCTTTTTGTTATTATTACCACCTTCCCTTGCCTGTACTTCCATTCTCCACTCAGTTCAAACATGTATTAATTTCAGATCTTTATTAATTCTGATTTCTTTGAAGGAAATGTGTCTCTCTACTCCAACTCTGCTTGTCAAAATCCTGTCCGTCTTTCAAGAACCAGCTCAGAAGCCACTCTGTGTGTTACTTTCTCACATCTCACTGCAGTAGGAATGAGTCTCTTCTCCCATAGATGCCTTCCAAAGCTCTGATGAAAACATGTTTCACAACCTGCCTGTGAATTGAGTAGATAAGGAACTCCTGGAGAATGAGGAATTTATTTCAATTATCTTTATCTTATTACCAGAAGCCTAAAAGTTGTTAAATTGCATTGATCTAGAATTAAATCATAGTTTTAAGTTAGTTTGAAATGATTTGGTGATTATTTTTATTTTAAAATGTCCTTATATCATTTTGCAATAGTTTATATCCATTTTTCTTTATGCTTTGTTTTCTCAAAAAATGGCTCTCCAGTAATGAAAGGGATTTTGAGTCAGTATATCACAACAAAAGGATGTTATTTTAACTATCCAAGAGCAATTTTATTTCATTTTGGAAGACATCCAGAAAATGTTGAGTTATCTTCTTTAAACACCCATTTCAAATTTTTACATCTTGTATTTACTGGAAGTTTTTCCTCATATTGAACCTAGATCATTCAAAGCTTCAGTTTAACTTGTTTCTTATTATTCTAGTCTCATAGTCACCATAAGAAACATCTGGTCACCATCTACTCAGTCTGTTCCTATCACAATAGAAAGCCAGCATATCTAAATGTCCTATGAAAAGCACACACAATTTTACTTTTTAGACAAGAGTCAGTAGATATTTAGTATCAACAGGGTAAGTTATTGATTACGTTTTTGTTTTTAGTATGAGCATGTATCTCTTCTTTGAACAGAGAGATCCTAAGATTATCACCGAGAAGGCAGTTTTTATCAGAGAGGTTCAGAGAGACAATCTTGTATAATGTATTTGAGGATGGAAATGGATTAAAGTTAGTTTGTAGAAAAATAATGTCAAATTAATGAATTCAAAAGAAAGTTCACAGGTCACCAATATGATACGTGAAAAAACAGATGATTAGAGAGAAACTGCACAAAGTTTACATTCTTGCAATCCTTGAAGTACCCAAGTGCCCAGTTGGAATTTGGCCAAAAGAAAAGAGGTTTCCACTAAAGCTTAACAGGGCATGCATCATTTCTGGGCACCCTGCCAGTAAGACTGACTCCCCACAGTGATGACATTATAATGAGACAAAGTGCATGCAAATAAAGTAAATACTATTTAGAGGTGGAGCCATACATAGTCTGCTATGGAGAACGATTTGGAAAGATTGGGAAGGAGATAAAGAATGAAGTCAGTAGAGAAGGAATAGTGAGTTGTATACAAGACAGTTAAATTACGATGCACTCTCCAGAGAACTTGGGGAAAGTGTTTACCTGTGATTGCTCCCAATGACCGGTTGAAACCACTGTGGATAGATAATAAAGGATACAATTGCCTATTTGTATTCTCCTTTTTAGCCATTGACATGGCTGACTAGAATAAACTTCTAATGGAAAAGTGGGGAAGCTCAGCCTCCTGGTGACCACTATAATTTTATTTGGGTTTAATGTAATTGAAACAGCTTAAAGCTTAGATGGCTTTACCTGTCCAAGAAAGTTGTAGCCTTCCAGAGAAAGGGCAGAAGGAGCAGAAATGAGAATCAAGATATATCAGAAATTTAAAAGTGTACTGATGCAAAGAAATAAGAAAGTGATATATCATTTGTTGCTTATTAAAGTCATAGAGTTGAACAGACTTCGAAAATCCACTGAATTGATTTTCTAACTTGCTTCAGATTTACCTAAACATTTTAGGTAAGCAATTATATGCTTAGATTTGATACACTAAAATATTTATTGAGAGCCTCTTATTAAAAAAGTTACCAGATATAAAGCTCTTAGAACAATGCCTGGCACATAAAAGGACCCAGATAAGATTAGACATTAGTCTTACTAGCTCTCACTAAATGTAAAGTGTTGAGCTAAATCCTGTGTGATATAGCCAGAGGACAAAGACATAGGCCTAAGCTCTCAGAGATTTAAATCTAAGGGCTCCATGGAAGGCAATTCTGTAACTTCTCTGATCATACAGTCTCCTATAGGAGTCCCCAAAACGTCGAGCTTGACATCTATCCATTTTCTCCCTGTCATCCTCCACTCAGTTCAGAGGTTTCCCCAAGAGAAAGGAGATCATGGGGCACAACCATTCCCATCCTCCTCTTCAACAACATGTTCAACCCATCCTTCTTGCAACACACACACACGCGCACACACACACACACACGCACAAACACAGTCCTCCACAAAATTGTTAATCATGAGACTTTGGAACGATAAAAATATTTTTGTCTTGTATAGTGTTTAGTTTTTTGTACAATATTGAATGATGTAAATATAACCATTAGGGAGAAATATTTAAATTTGTTAGGCAGTGCCTCAAAGACAGACTGATTTTCACATATACTTTTAATTCTCAAGGGATAGCATGGAATCGCATTCCTCATTAGATCATAGTTTTTCCAGAATGCCTGAGTTAATAATCTGAGAAGCAATTTCCAGTCATCTGCCTTGATATAAAATGTTAAAAATCTTAAGTTCTCTTGGCTAAAGGATTTAGGAATACAGTTTGGAAGCCCATTTAATACAAATACATCTTTTTTAATGTATAGCACACCCAGACAGAAATACATTTTGTTAGCCACAATCTTGACTAATACAGGAGGCAGCCATCCAGAGTACTGATTGATGGCAATGTTGGAAGGGGTTCTTTAACTCAGGCCTATGTGGGGATAACAAAATGGCTAATGAAAATGAATGAATTCAGACTCTGGGATGTGAACCAGATGCATTTTACCATATAGTTAATTTGGATTAAAATGTTTACGACTATGAATGCCATACAGTGGGGCTCTATAGGTTCGTTTCCTCTGAAAGCAGAGCCTGAGACAAGAACTCTGGCCAGGTGGTTTATTTGGGAGATGATCGGGAGTAAGGAGCAAGAGAATGAGATGGGAAAAGGAAAAAAGCCCTATCTGTGGCATGTTATAGAGATCACTGCTATGAGCAGTAAGATACTTGATTCCACTGGAAAATCTGCATAATGTCTTCCAGAACTGTCCACTTGAAAACAGGGGACTGGAACATTTATTCATGAGCTGTGTCATCTATTGTTTGAGGGTTAACTCCAAGGTCATTAATGCCCCCACTCTCTGGGGCTTATGCTTGCATCAGCATAAAGGAAGCCACCTCTTACAGACAAGATCTGGTGTAAAGATCTTGTCTTTACAACATCTGCCCACTTGAGAGTGAGTTGTCCACTGCTGCAGCTCAACATCAGAGGCAGGTCGAGGGCACCAAGAAGGTCAGCTGCAGGGGTCCCGCCAGCCATTGGTGCACCTCCTTACCAAGCAATGCATGATGGTGAGGGTGGAGCCTCGCTCCGCTGCATCTGGTGTGTGCTCCTTTTTTTTTTTTTGGACAGCCCACAGTACTTCAGGCCTCTGATCTCAACCTCTGCTTATGCCCTTGCACAAAATGAAGCCTTTGGGCCTCTTCTGACTTCCTGTTAACTGATGTCCACAAAAGTCTTTAGTTTCTTTCAAAATGCTCTGTGAAATTTTAATTTTATACATCAGTAAGGGTGTTACTATTTCACTAT
Source organism: Rhinopithecus bieti (assembly GCF_001698545.2). Taxonomy (NCBI): domain Eukaryota; kingdom Metazoa; phylum Chordata; class Mammalia; order Primates; family Cercopithecidae; genus Rhinopithecus; species Rhinopithecus bieti. The sequence goes on from NW_016814921.1 coordinate 510,972, forward strand.
TTCATGCCTATCACGGTGTGAGCTACAGTTGCATAAAAGCTAATGTGAACAATTTCCAGTAGCAAAGACTTCTGTGAATCTCATATGATTTATATTAATACCATCATTAGCCTCTCAAGTTATCTTAGAATAAGGCCCAGAACTTTGCTTTTTAGATAATGTCAAGTCCAGTGGCTCTCAGCAGATAGCAGTTTTGTTCTCCTCTCTGAGGGGCATTTGACAATGTCTGCAGACATTTTTATTGTCATGATTTTGCAGGGAGGCTACTGGCATCTAGTGAACAGAGACCAGGGATGCTGCTAAACATTCTACCATGCACAGGACCAGCTCTCTCATCCCTCAAAAAAGAATTATCAGATCTAAAATGTCAGTATTGCCCATGTTGAGAAACTCTGGTCTAGAAACATTAACGTTTTACTTCTATTGACTTTTTTGGAAGATTGACACAGACCTTCTTTGTGACTTTTTGAAATCATTGCACCTTTCCTGGCTTTTTTGTGTGTTTGTTTTTTCATTTTTTGGTGTTTGTTTGTTTTGAGACAGGGTCTTGTCCTGTCATCCAGTCTGGAGTGCAGTGGTGCAATCATGGCTCACTGCAGCCTCTACTTCCTGAGCTTAAGCAGTCCTCCCACCTCAGCCTCCCAAGTAACTAGGACCACAGGTGTGTGCCACTGTGCTTGGCTAATTTTTTATATTTTTTGTAGAGATGGGGTCTCACTATGTTGCCCAGGCTGGTCTCAAACTCCTGGGCTCAAGCAATCCTTTCTCCTCGGCCTCCCAAAATGTTGGAATTATAGACATGAGCCACCACACCTGGCCTGTTTTTTTCTTTGTTGGGGAGAACATTGTACCAGAAAATCTCTAAGGTCTCTTCCAACTCCGACATTTTGTGATTCTACGATTCTGCTCCTTCCATTACTACTTTATTCTCCTTAAGTTTTTGGCATCATAAGGCTAATCTGTTATTGGAAAAGTTAAATGTAAATAAGAATTGATTCTTTAACATGTACCCTCAGAAGTAGAAAATTAATTATTGAGTTGCTGTTGAGAGAGCAGGATTACTGATTTAACTCTGCTGCATGATGAATTTTAATATATATAAAAGATTAAAGTCACGGCACATTTAAGACGAGTAAGAGACAATTTTTTTCTTTCCTGAACCTCATTACCCTTTGGCTATGAGTATCAGTGAGCTCTGTGGGTAGTCCCAAGACCGATTCAGAAGGTGCCAGCATGGAGCAGAAACAGGGTTGGGAGAGCGTTGCTTTTGCAGTCTCGGGACCAGTGTCCTGATTGTCTATGTGCACGGGACCAGTGTCCTGATTGTCTATGTGCATGTATAGTGGTATAATTAGTGAGGGATCCTGGAAACATTGAACAGATCCTTTTCCTTCTACTTCAATAAATGCATGTTTCTCAAAAAGAAAAAGAAACCTGTCTCAGGAAGTGCCATTACATTATTGTAACTATCTAGCAATATAAATACAGAGATTATTTCCTTCTGTTAGGCAATCCTGAAGTTGAAAAGATTACCTAGGAAGGTGTCCTTGTAGTTCTTATTGCTAAGATCTAGAATATAGAAGACATAGAAACAAGCATCTCTAAGACTGTGAGTCCAAAATAAGGAATAATTAAGAAATACGGTAAACGGCAAGTTGCAATTGTATATTCTGGGATAGCTTCTTTTAACAGCCAGATGCTTCATCATTGCACTTACCAGGATGTTTGGAAACAAACAAACAAACAAAAACACTATACTCTGAAGTGCCTTTCCATTCTCCAAGTCACCATTTTACCAGCTCCTATTAAGGCTCTTGGAAATGATGAATGCTCTCACGTTATTCCTGGTTTCAATTTTGACTCTTCTCAAGAGTCCCAGCAATGCACCAGTACATAAGAAAATACCCCTCTGGGATTGACTCTGTCTTTGAGGTGCTTTTTCACCTGTGCTGCACCCCTCCCCAATTCATTTTGGTTTCAAAGGGCCCATGGATAAATGTTAAATGCCCAACGCTGCAGTGTCACAAAATTCTGTGAAATTCTAAGATTCAAAAAACTTTCGACAGAGCCTAATGCCAGCCAAAACTATGAAAATAGACTTTAACAAGGGTAAAGATAACATCCTGCATTTGGGAGTAAAATGAAAAACCTGCCTACACACAGAATAGAGATCAATTTTCATTGCAATTCATATGAAAAAGCCCTGAAGATGTTAGTGGACCTGAATCTTAGTGTGACCAAGAAATATAATATTGATTAAAATCTATGCATTAGGCCACATAAATAGAAAAACAGCACCCAGCTGAACGGACATCATTGTCCTCCTGGTCAAATTCACACCCTGTTCAAGAATTCTCATTTTAAGAGGGAGACTGAACAATGGCAAAAGGTCTTAATATAATGTAAAAAGAAGAACTATCAAGAAACTGAGGATGTTTATCCTGAAAAGTAGGTGACCACAGAGAGATGTGACAACTATCCCCAACAGTAGGCCCTTCCAGATTGACTTGTGGGAGGGGAGGAATCAATCCAGTTTTGCTCCAGGAACAGAACAAAGGTCATTTGAGGCTATACGGAGGTAGAAGACTTTTGTCTTAAATGTAGTTTTCTAACAATTAAAAATTTGCGGGTATGTAATTAACTACTTCCTGTAGTGGAAATTTCCTGTCATTATAACAGAATAAGCAGGGAATGTTTAGCCACAAGTTAGGATAATAAACACAGGGCATCTATGGACTAGGTACTTCTAAAGTCCATTCCAACCCTAAGAAATGCAATTATTATTAATACTTATTTGTATTTATGACTGCCCGGCTTAGAGAGTTAGTAAGAGAAGAGGTTAGCACAGACTCTGGAGACAGATTATGTAGGCTCAACTTCCACAAGCCTTCTGCCATCTTAATAATTGGGTGACCTTGAGCAAAGTTACTTTACCTCTCTGCACTTCAGTTTCTGCAACTGAAGTGCAGAGAGGTAAAGTAACTTTGCTCAAGGTGGATAGTCAACGTACGCATCTCAGGTGGTCTGAAGATTGATTTAGTTAATCAGTATGGAGCCCAAAGAGCAATGCTGGGCACATAGTAATGCTAATGCAACATAAGACTAATTATTAGAATGTGTGACTACAGTCTCAAAGACAAGGAGGTAATTTGTTCAACCATTTTTTTTTTTCTTTTTTTGTGAAGACAGAGTCTCACTCTATCCCCCAGACTATACTGCAATGGCGTGATCTCGGCTCACTGCAACCTCTGCCTCCCAGGCAAGCGATTCTCCTGCCTCAGTCTCCAGAGTAGCTGGGATTACAGCCGCCCACCACCACGCCTGGGTAATTTTTGTACTTTCAGTAGAGACAGGGTTTTGCCATGTTGGCCAGGCTGGTCTTGAACTCCTAACCTCAGATGATCTGCCTGCATTGGGCTCTCAAAGTGTTGGGATTACAGGCGTGAGCCACAGTGCCTGGCTTGTTCAACTACTTCTTCTTTTTTTTTTTTTTTTAATATGTTAAGTTTTAGGGTACATGTGCACAATGTGCAGGTTTGTTACATATGTATACATGTGCCATGTTGGTGTGCTGCACTCGTTAACTCGTCATTTACATTAGGTATATCTCCTAATGCTATCCCTCCCCTCTTCCCCTACTCCACAACAGGCGTGTGATGTTCCCCTTCCTGTGTCCAAGTGTTCTCATTGTTCAATTCCCACCTATGAGTGAGAACATGTGGTGTTTGGTTTTTCTGTCCCTGCGATAGTTTGCTAAAAATGATGGTTTCCAGCTTCATCCATGTCCCTACAAAGGATATGAACTCATCCTTTTTTTATCACTGCATAGTATTCCATGGTGTATATATGCCACATTTTCTTAATCCAGTCTATCATTGATGGACATTTGGGTTGGTTCCAAGTCTTTGCTATTGTGAATAGTGCTGCAATNCATTAGGTATATCTCCTAATGCTATCCCTCCCCTCTTCCCCTACTCCACAACAGGCGTGTGATGTTCCCCTTCCTGTGTCCAAGTGTTCTCATTGTTCAATTCCCACCTATGAGTGAGAACATGTGGTGTTTGGTTTTCTGTCCCTGCGATAGTTTGCTAAAATGATGGTTTCCAGCTTCATCCATGTCCCTACAAAGGATATGAACTCATCCTTTTTTTATCACTGCATAGTATTCCATGGTGTATATATGCCACATTTTCTTAATCCAGTCTATCATTGATGGACATTTGGGTTGGTTCCAAGTCTTTGCTATTGTGAATAGTGCTGCAATAAACATAAGTGTGCATGTGTCTTTACAGCAGCATGATTTATAATCCTTTGGGTATATACCCAGTAATGGGATGGCTGAGTCAAATGGTATTTCTAGCTCTAGATCCTTGAGGAATTGCCACACTGTCTTCCACAATGGTTTGTTCAACCACTTCTATGAGGAGTACTGCTCACCCATTTTCAGACGGATTTTAGAACCTCAACCTGCATCATCATCTGTTTTTCAGGGGATGACAGATGGCATTCAGATGAAATTCAATTTTCTCTGAGCCAAATTATGAAATGTGCAGCAAACGTTTTCTTGTCCAACTAAGTTAAACACAAATTTACTGCCTTCTTGACAGTGAAATTCTTGAGGGATAAGAGAGTTACTTGAAGTCATGCATGCTTTTCTTTTTTAAAATTTTTATTTAAAAATCTTTTTAAGAGATGAGGGTCTCACTATGTTGCCCAGGCTGGAGTGCAGTGGCTATTCACAGCTGTGATAATAACTCACTACAGTCTCAAACTCCTGGACTCAAGATATCCTCCTGCCTCAGCCTCCCAAGTAGCTGAGATTACAGGCCTGTGCCACCACACTTGGCTCAAGCATTGAGACCTGGTCCTGATGATCATGCCCCAGGACCATTGAGCAGTGGCCACCAGTTCTGTCTGTTGTGAAGGCTGGCCCTGTTTAGAATACATGATCCTCGAATTTGTATATCTAGATGTTCTTTCAAAAATGGCTAAAATTTATAAAACCACACAAGCTAAGGATTAAGCCCTCGTTTTGCTGTTAGTTGATTAAAAGTCATTGAGATTATAAAATAGTAATGGACTTAAAATGGCTAATGATAATGATCTGTTCAGCAAACTGTGAACCAATTCTTGTAAGAGCCAGTTAAGGCATATGTTCAACTTTTAGGGACCCTACCAACATTTCCTATTCACTTAAGTCTTTTTTCTCTTTCTTGGGTCAGCTGTTCTCCTGGTACAGATTTTCTTATGAATTATTCTACTCCATTATTTAAACTAAATCAGTAATATTTAAAAACTGTGTATGTCCCACAGTATCAACTTCCTCTGTCCTGAGATATCAAAGCACAGAAACTTTTAGGCAACCCTTCTGTCATCTCGCCAAATGAGGTGCCAATACCGACACTTTCTTTGGACCTTGTTAGGAAATGCCCCCGTGTACATGATGAATGAATAGGAGATGCTGAATCAAGAGGCTGCTAAAGACCAAGCTGCCAAAAGTGTTAGCACTTGCCAGCAGCTAGCACTAAATATAGTAAGGGTGGAGGAGGTGGAGGTGAATGGGATCCTGCAAAAGCTTTCTAAGTTATTTATGAACAAACAAGTCAGTGTTATCTCCTTAATTTCTTTGAAATCTTTGTGAGTTAAAAGTATTCCTGAAGCAAAAACAAACAAACAAAGAAAGCCGGTATCTATAACCTGGCACCAATATTTTGTCACTGTTCATCACTTGTAATTTCAGTAAAAGAAGAATATATATTAAATCAGGACAAAAGTAAAGATAAGTCCAGTGGTGTGCTGGTAAATGTTTAACAACCAGCTCTCTGAAAAAAAAAAAAAAAAAAAAAATGTTTCTTGAGAAGCCCCGATTTTTAGCACTTGCTGATTTCTGTGATAGGTACTCCCACCATGGCTGACTTCAGGCCACCGCTATGACCTTACTGAACGTGCCGTTGGAAAGAGAAGCGCACAGTCTGCTCTGGTGACCAAGTCAGTCACTCACCCTCTCATTGGTGCTAATAACAGTACTTACTCTAATGACTGTAACAGGCTTAGCACAATACATAAGGAAATGATTGGTAGTAGTAGGAGAACCAATATGTGACTATATCATCTTATACTGAGAATCATTCTCAATGTGAGATTAGTTTACAAAATTCATCTTGCAAATGTTGACAATTCTAGGCTCTGCTGTCCCCTCATTCTTTTCTTCCTCTGTTCTAGAGTCCTTTCTTGGAAATATTCCCCCAAACAATCTATCTACCCTACTCTAACTCTGAGCCTTTCTCTGACATAATCAAGTCAAAAACTTTCCAAAGTATAAATTTTAAAATTCCAAAATGCATGTATCGGAAGTTTTGTGCTACTTGTACTGTTGTAACGTTATATTTACATTGCAGTCATAACAGCAATAATGTATCTCTGTGACTGTTTTTCATGTATCTTCTCCCAGTTTATGGTATTGCCCTAAATTACTCATTGTTATATTTTAAAATGAAGCACTTTTACTTAGGCATGCACCTCTTCAAGAAAACTCAATGCAGAAAATCAAAATTAAAGTTGGCAGTGATTATTTTCTTCACAAAATGTATTCAACAAATAAAACTGGTTCTTAAATATCCAGCTTATTCATTAATTTAAAACTATTGAGCACTGTTATGTGTCAGACACTATTCTTGTGCTAGAAAAGTGTAGAATGAGGAAAATGGTTTTGCCTTTTTTTGTATATGGAACAAACTGTCTAACCTTTATGTATATTTAAAATAGAACTCATTTAAAGGGAAATTTTTTTCAAGAACATATTTATTGGAAAAAAAATCAAGGCATAAATAGTGGGTATAAACCACAGGCCACAAATTCAATTGTGTGAGAATTTATATTTTGCTTCGATTTTTCAGCTTTACCTCTAATTCCACTTGGATAGCAGCACTTTATCCTTGTCAATTCATTGCTCCCCACCCCTCCCCAAACGTCTCAGCATTGTGCCTCAGAGTGGGAGCTTTCAGAATGCCCGGGCATGGGAGAAATGCAATCTAGTGCATGCAGTCACTACTGAGATGCTTTCTTTGTATCTGAATGGCCCTTTTGGAACCACTAGAAGCCAGACCATGATAGATCAGGTTGAGGATGTAGAAATATTTCTACCACTGTCTTCTCACATGAGGCACAGATATTTCTGTAAAGCTGCCTGTGGCCCTTCTACCTAAAAGCCCATGCACTCTTTTCCTATCTTGGCCTTTCTACTTCCACCCTGGGACTCTGCCCAAAAGGAGAAGGAAAAATATTGTATATATATTTTTTCTTTTTGGCCAGGTTTCTCTTCTGTGGTACTCTTCTTCCTCCTCTTCGTCTGCCAAACACACACACATTTACACACTTGACAATGAAAATAGGATCTACCTGAAATGAAGAGAATATCTTGAAAGCGAAAAATTCAACTAATACTACAAAACTGTTTCATATATATTGTCTATACATGTATAAGGCCTATGATCAAATTTTGTGAAGCAAAATGTTTCTATGACCTCAAAAGTGAGTTGTATAGCCTGAAACATAAAAGATGTGTAATAAATAAACATCTCTGTAACTCTTCTTCACTTCTCCTCTACTTTAAAATAATATTCAGAAAATTTTATCATGAAGAACTACAAACATTCCTGAATAACTAGGATAAAGAATATCTCAAAAAAAGCAAGAGAACAAAATGAAAAATACCCTCTTCCCAAATATGAATCTTAAAAAAAATCAGAAAGCAAAGTTTAAAATGTAAATAGTAAAACAAAACACAAAACAAAACAAACCAAAACAACAACTCAGAAGACAAAACTCTTTCAAAATGCCCCTCTTTGTGAGTGGAAGTTATTGGTGCCACCTCTTCCCATGGGCTGCCACCAGTGATTTTTTTTTTTCTTTCATGCAACTGCAGGGTCTATGTAAGGCCTTTATGTGATTCTAAATATATTCAAAACCCGGAAGTAAAACCTTTCTAAAATGGTTTCAATCCCAGAGAAAAGGTACAGCAGATTCTTTTTAAGCTCTCCAGTCGTATTGCTATAATAGACCGTGATCCTGACCAATGCTAGGCTAAGGACCGCAAGACTTCTTCCGGGTCACTGGTAGCTCTCAGAGGCCTCTCAAGTGCTGTGTGTAAAATCAGAATCTGATCTACTTTATCTTGGACTCTGAGGTCTCAGTCACTGCCTTTTATATTCTTCCAAGTTCACCCTGTCAGCATCAATCCACTCAAATCCAGCAAAATGCAACTAACTGCACATTCTGTACAGAGCCACATTTAATAAGTGGAGAATGAACAAAGCAGTATTACTATAGCTGCACTAGGAGAATGTTATGAAATAGGAAGGCCAAAGGGGGAACAATCCCCCCATGAAATGGTAAGTGTTGTGGTGCACAGACCCAGGGGTTTCCTGAGACTAAGCGAACCCTGACCACCACAGACGCCAGGCGTCCAACTGGACCTTTTAGCTTTTGTTCAGTGAAATGAAAATTTGGGATGATAGATAAATATACATTTGTAATCACTAAGAAATTCCTAATGATTTTAAAGGTCTGTTCCTTGCAATTTTGACCTCTTGGTAAATGGAAGCTGGGACAAAATGGCTCCTTTAAAATGGACTGAAGCTTCCTCCTCCAGTTCCCCAGGGTTAGAGCAGAATCTGTGTCTAATGTGTCTCCAGGACAGACCCCCTCGTTTTAGGAGGTAGCCCTTGGGTCTGGGATTGATCCTGCTGATGTGAGTCCAGTGATCCTCCAGCTTGATCTAGGGTCATCCTGGCAGGACACTCCATGCACAATATCTCACAGCGGGCTCCAGGTATCTGTTTAGTCACATGAAACGCTGTGGAGGGGAGGTGAGGCGTGTGTCCACAAAAAGGTTTTCAGTTGCTTTCTCTCCATTGGCACCTATGTGACTAATCCCCTCACTGGTGGGAAAGTACTTCTGGAGGGACTTTGGCATCTCTAACCAAAACCTGAAGCACACACAGAATTAACATCAACATTTATATCATGTCTCACTAAAAATAATTTCACATACTTTTACTTCATTTTGATCCCTCTCCCTTCCATCCATTATATTGATCTCATCTGAAGAGTCTGCCCTCCATATCTGCAGGTTCCACACTCGAAGATTCAATCAATCATCGATCCAAAATATTTGAAAAAATAAGAATAAAATAACACAACAATAGAAATAATACAAATAAAAATACAGTATAACAATGATTTACATACCATTTACATTGAATTAGGTATTATAAGTAAAATAGGGATGATTTAAAGTATACAGGAGGATGGTGTAGGTTATATGCTAATACAGTACTACACCATTTTATATCAGAGATTTGAGCATCTGTGGATTTTGGTATTTGTGGGGGTTCCTGGAACCAGTCCCACTGGGGTCACTGAGGGATGACTACCTGTCATTCCAGATAATTAATTTTCCAAATCCCTGCTTATTTGCACTTCACAATAGCCATCTACTAATGTGTTTGCTCACATTGCTTCTTACATTCCAACATTCTTCCTTCTCTTCTTGTTTTTCTTTTTCCTGGAGAACATATACCAGTAATTCTCTCAGGAAGGTTCTGTGGATGATACATTTTCTGAGTCATTACATGCCTGAAAATGTCATTATTCCCACTTTGTTTAGGTATGGCATTCTGTGGTCAATGTCATTTTCCTTCAGAACTACTTAAACATATTTTTATTTATGTGCCATTTTGTATATATTTTTCTTTTGTACTTATATATGCATATATATACCTACAAAAGGCAGTATGTGTGATATTGAATTTGGAGTAAAATGTAAAATAATGAAAACTATAAATAATAAATACTAAATTACTAATAAAGCAATACTCATAAAGCAAGATCTAACTTAAAAAACTGAAATATAACCAATAATACTGAAACGGTTCATATGTTCCTGCCCAGGCCTCACCCCTGATCTCTTTCTCTTCCCACTATCACTACTCCCAAAAATAGTCTGGGAATTTGTGTTTACTGTTCCCTTGCATTTTCCCCACAGTTTTACCGTAGATGTATACATCTCTAAACATCATATTTAATTTTATTTCTTTTTGGACTTTATAAAAATGGGACCATGCCATAAATAGTTTTCTGTACTTACGGTTTTATTTTACCTTATGCCAATTTAAAATCCTATAGCAATGTATAAAATTTCCACTATTCCACATTTCCTCCAACCTTGGTATTATCAGACTACTTAATTTCTCTCAGTCTATGAGATTGAAAATACATCTCTTAGGGTATAAATTCTCATTTTGGTTTGATGGCATTTACTTACTATTTTTTTTTGCATCTATGTTAATAAATGTAACTGGCCTATATTTTTTCCTTTTTCATGCTGTCGTTGTCTGGTGTTTGTATCAAGATCATACTAGTTTTATAAAATGTTTCCTTGTCATCTTCCATCTAATGTTGCTGATGAGAAATCTATCTGTCTTCTAGTCTGTCTTTCAAATTTCCTCCCTGGAGGTTGTTGGGATTTTCTCTTATTTCTTGATGCTCTAAAGTTTTGTTATAGCGTATCTAGATATAAAGATTTTGTTCTTGGTTGTGGTATTTTGTGTCATTTTTGGCATTCAGTGGGTTCCTTTAACCAGGGAACAAAAGTCTTCTTTCATTCTAGAATTTTTCTTCTACTATTTCTGTGACTGTTGCCTCCCCCCTTCTGGAATTCCAACTATACCAAAGTTGGGACGTTTGGAGATTGACCAGAATGTAGGAGGCACCCTTTCCCTATACAAAAAAATGATATTGGAAATTGTTCTTAACTTTTTTCTTTTTCTTCAGATTTAACATCTTTTTATCCCTTTGTTGCACTCTGGGATGTTTTTTGGCCTTGATCTTAAGCTCATTCATTTGTCCTCCAGCTTTGTCTATTCTGCTATTCAAGCCACCTATTGTTATTTTGTATTTTAATAATCAGGCTTTTAAAAATATGTGATGTCTAATTAATTATTTTTATAAATGTGATCTAGTCTCAGGTCTTTCTGGCAATTTCAAACTCATGGAACAAAAAATTGGATTAAAGAAAACTAAAATAATGCAATAAGAGGCAAGAAATTGGATGGGGGAGAAGGAGTAAAAGAATCAGTTAGAAACTGTGATAAGTAGAAAGCAAACAGGATAAAATTGGAGGAACAATCCTCAATGTAATTGGTAAATGTACAATCTAAATGTAACCAGCTTATGAAAAGAAAGAGATTCTAAGACTGTATAAAATAAGTCCAGCCACAAGCTATTTACAGGAGATACATTTGTTAAAAATAGTTCAGAAAGTTTTAAAATCAAAGTATAAAATAGATACCGCAAGCTGTGGAAATATAAAATTATAATTACCCATTTATTGCTATTTTATCCTTGATTAAAATTAAGCTGACACCAGAGGCCACAAGTCTCAAATGGCAATTTAGTGAAGAACCTTGAAAATAAGGGAGACTATTAATATAGATGCTATGAAAATGAATGCAAAGTGATGAACCAGCCATTACCTCCTATAATATGAATAAATGCAAAACCCGAAAATATTTACAAAACATCTAACTTAAGGACACTAAGAAAATAAACATTAGTCAAGGTAAGTTGAAGATTCTTTCTTGTCAGGTTTATGCTCAATTGTATATCTTGCCAACATAAATTGAGTTTCTGAGTCTATTTAAAACAAAGGGAAATGAGCTTTCTGACAATGTTGAACAGTATAATTATCCCAAAGATGGTTGGCCTGTGACCTTGACCTTGAGACCACGAGACCTAATGTAGTTTGCTATAGGAACAGATTTTTTAGAATGTTTATCATAGAAAACCATGCTCACTCATCATGATACTGTGAATTTTGGTTTAGAAATAAATTTTAGTCACCAATCCTGTGATTAAATAATCTACTAGTATCTCATTATTAGGACTAACCCAATCATTATGCCTATTATGATAAAGATTGTACTGATTTTCTTAGGACTGAGAATATAGATTAAGGCAGTCCTTTTTTTTCTTACTAGTAAATAAGTAACTGTGCTTTAAACAAGTAAAAGCATATGTTTATAAGTAAATAAGTGAAGCAAGTTAACTTTAAAAATATTTTAGTATTTAAAAAACTATTAATAAATAATACATACACAAGGTTCCACTTTTATTAGTTTTATATAATGATGCACCAAGGTTTGTCTTGGGCCTCAGAATTTAGCTAATGTATGTGTTTTAGTTTTCAGATGGCCTTCGATATTGTGGAGGCTGAGAAACCAAATACCTACTTCAATGTCATGTATTATTTTCCCCTAGAGAAGTTTCGGAAATTGTGCATAAAGCAAAAGCTGAAATAAAATAGAAATTCACAGGCAATTTATTGTCTTAAAAGCCAATTTTGTTGTTCTAATGCTACATTTTAAGTCCAATGTTTAACAATAATTGTTTTCTCAAGTGAGTGTTTTAAGAATACAAAATACAACTGAAAATATTAACCTGAAGTCTGTATATAGATTCCGTGGGATCATGTTATTTAAAGTGCACCAAATCTTCAAATCCAGGAGTTAAGTCTCTCTCTCTTTTTTTTTTTTTTTTTTACTCTTAGAGAAGACAACAAATTAATAGTACACTGGCAATAGCACTAACAGTGGGAACTTACAGTGCCGGACCTGGTTAAAAAAAGCCTCTTGTTCCTATACTAACTTTGGTTGGAAGAAGTAAAACTATTTGGGTATTTAACATGCCAGGTATATGTTCCCAGAACAGCCGAGCCAGCGCTTAAAAAAAAAAAAAAAAAAAAAAAAAAAAAAAAAAAAGAATTATTGTCTCTGGATTATAAATGTTAAAATGTGACTAATACATTTTAATAATAAAATTGTAATTATAACTAAACATTGACATGTATGTTTATATATGTTTTCTTGAATCCCAGGGGGTTGCTTTATGATGTTGATTTTTTGCTTCAACCTTCAGCTTAGCTATCTATTAATTTTTAACATTCAGCCATCAGCATTGGGGCAAAATATGTAGTTAAGTACAAACTTTGTTTTTGTGTACCTTCTAGTACTTTTTAATGTAAATACAAGCAAATTCTAGTATATAGTCTTATTTTTTCTCTTTCTAACATAAAAGGTAACATGCGTACTCTTCTGTACTTTAATATACCAAGTTTAAAATACAATCCAGAATGTCAATTTTCCATGACTAACACAAATACTGACTAAAGTAGCTGCAGAATTTTCCTATCAGATATAGTAGAATTCAATGTAAACAAGCCTTAGAAGGCACAAAAATTTTCATACTGGTAAAATAAATAGTTAACCACAAAAATAAAATGGCCACAAACTTTTATGCCTCTCTAACAACATGGCTTCAAAATATGTTAAGTAAAAATTGACAAAGCTACAAGGAATAATAGACAAATCCGCAATTCTACTGAGAGGCTTTAACATAAGTCTCTCAGAAAAGAACATATGATGTAAACAAAATATAAATAAGAATATAGAGAATTTGGATGACCTGCTTTCAAGCATGCTCTAGCAGTAAGTAAGGAGAAAACACTGTACCCAACAAAGGACACACATTCTTTCCAAACATACTTGAAGCATTTTTCAAAATTGCCCATGTATTAACAAACAAAATCTCAAGAAATCCCAAAGATTTATACTATATAGGCCACATTTACTGAGCACAATGTGATACATTTAGAAATTGGTGACAAAACTTAATCCAAAAAGTTAGAAAATCTGCATCTGTAAATTCAAAAAATAAAAACACTTCTAAACAAGTATCAGCTGAAAAAAATAATATAAATAAAAAGTTCAAATGATTCAGGAGAGAAGTAACCCCAAAGTTCTAAATACCAAAAAAAATTTAAAATAAATGAAGTAGGTGCAGCAAACCACCACGGCACGCATGTAACAAACTTACGCGCTATGCACTTGTATCCTGGAACTTAAAGTTAAATAAAAAATAAAAATAAAATAAAATAAATGAACTAACCTTTTGATTCCAGAAGATAATACAGTTGACCCTTGGACAATACAAATTTGAACTGCGTGAGTCCACTTACATAGATTTTTTTCTGCCTCTGCCAGTCCTGAGACAACAAAACCAACCCCACTTCTTTCTCCTTCTCAGCCTAATCAATGTGAAGATGATGAGGATGAAGACCTTTATGATGATCCACTTCGACTTAATGAATAGTAAATATATTTATCTTCCTTATGATTTTTTTTTGAGACGGACTCTCGCTCTGTCGCCCAGGCTGGAGTGCAGTGGAGCGATCTCGGCTCACTGCAAGCTCCGCCTCCCGGGTTCACGCCATTCTCCTGTCTCAGCCTCCCAAGTAGCTGGGACTACAGGCACCCGCCACCACACCCAGCTAATTTTTTGTCATTTTAGTAGAAATGGGATTTCACCGTGTTAGCCAGGATGGTCTCAATCTCCTGACCTCGTGATCCACCCACCTAGGCCTCCCAATGTGCTGGGATTACAGGTGTGAGCCACCGCGCCCAGCCTATGATTTTCTTAATAATATTTTATTTTCTCTATTTCTTTATCTTAAGAATAGAGTATATAATACATATAGCATATAAAATATGTGTTATTCAACTATTCATGTTATAAGTAAGGCTTCCTGTCAACAGCAGGCCATTAGTAACTAAGTTTTTGGGAAGTCAAAAGTTACACAAAGATTTTCCACTGAACAGGGGATGGGTGCCCCAACCCTCCCATTGTTCAGGAGTCAACTGTATATGCCAAAAATAGAAGAAATTAATGAAAGAAAACTGAAAGTTAATCAGTAAACTAAAAGGGAAAAGTAACATTAAGAACAAAAAATGCAAAGTGACTAGAGAGACAGGGAAATTTTACATTGTAAGAGAAAAATAGATTCACCTTTATACCAATACATTTAAAAGCCTAAATGGAAAATGACAATTTTGTAGGAACATACGAATTTTTAAAATTAGCTCAAGAAGATATGGATAACCTGAGTAATAGAAATTGAAATTATAGCCTCCTTCCCCACCACCCTCCCAATGGCACTGTGCCCGGGCAATTTTATAGGTCATTTCTACCAAACCTCTATGGAACAGATAGTTCTTTCTTTTACAACTGTTTTAGAGCGTAGATAAAATTAGGAAGCCGTATAACTTATTTTATGGGATATAATCTTGATAAAAACAACTATCAAAGAAATAAGCAATATCATATACAGATATACATGTAAAAATATTAATTGAATTCTGTAAAGTATCAAAAATGAGATTAGTGCCTCTTAAAACAGGGCAAGTAAAATTTGTCCCAAGAATGCAAATCAGGCTTGGTGGTTGAGAAGATATGAACAATGAAACTCTGTCAGAAAAGATTAAAGGAGAATTCATGTAAACTTCTCAAGAGAAGCCCAAAAAAGTTTTTATCAAATTTGACACCCATTTATGAAATAAACTCTTATAAAGCTAGGAAACACCTTTAACTTGATAAAGGCTAGCTGCCAAAACCAAGAGTAAACACCATATTTAATTCTGAAACTAGGCTAAGATTAGAGTCAAGCAAGCAAGGCACTCACCTCAGATGCAGAATTTAAGGGGGGGCACCACAAACCTAGGTAATCAAGATAAATAATATTGTAATGCAATATTTTAAAAAATCAATGTTAATCACAAAATCCATGAAGACTTTAAAGTATCAAAATTTTAAACGAAAACTCATGCCATGCGGAGCCCTATGGGAGCCATATACATAATCTTGTTGACTGGTTTTGTTTTTTAATGGCTTACATTTTTTCCGGAACATTAAAGTAGTTGAAAAAATATTGAAAATGAAACATGAGGTATATTTAAAATCAACATAATTTTAAGTTTAAACTTTTATTTATATTCCCAATCAGAATTTATTATGCTTTTACTTTCCCTGGCTTTAAATGAACTCCAACTCATCAGTAATATTTTCAAACTCTTTCTTGGCTTCTCAATTGAGAACATAGCCGTGTTCGACAATTTCTCCTGACCGAGTGACTGTATTAAATAACACTAATAGGGCAAAAAAAAAAAAAAAAAAGGATACAGAATTTCTAAATTAATAGAAGGAAAAAAATGTCCAAGGAAAATGGAATCATTATAATAAAGTCAGAAAAGGCAGAAAAAAAGGAAAATACCAAAAAAAATCAAATAAGATAACAAGAATCAGATCAAACATACTGATTACATGTTAAATGTAAAATGATAGATTTCTCAATTAACAAAGATTATCATATAGAGTGAAAAAGACATTCTGTATATACTGTTTGCAAGAGATATGCTTATAACTAAAAGACCATGAAACATTGTCAATTAAATAACAAGGAATATTAGATAAATGAATACAAAAAAGGTAGCAGGATGGTAATATTAATATAAAAAAGTAGAGTTCAAAGAAAAATGCATCAAATGGGACAAAAGTATAAAGTCTAAATGGAAACTATAGAGGCAGCAAAACAAAGCAATAGCAGTGAAACATAAGTAAAAACATTTTCGAAAGAACAAAATAAAATTTTACGTAAATCATAATTAAAGTGCGAGACTTTCACACATTCTTCTACAGTTTGATCAAGTAAACCAAAAAATTTTTAAATGTATAATTATTAAATAATGCCATTAAGAAGCTTGATTTGATTAATATATTTAAACTCTACAGAGAATATTATACTCAAATGTCCATCAGACATGTACAATAAACAGCCACAAAGAAAAGTTAAATAAATTCTCAGACCAACAGGCCACATTCTCCTATAGAGATATAATAAAATGAGAAATTTACAATAAAAAATGCACACAGGACTGGAAATTTACCAATATTGTACTCTCTGAAATGACTCCTGGATTAGAGAAAAGAAATCAAAATTAAAATCTTAAACTAGTATCCATACATGTGCCTACTATGTTCCAAGCACTCTTTTGGCTGCTAGAAATACATTAGTGAATAAACTGAGTTGCTGGGTTGGGGCGGGGTTCATATACTCACAAACAATAAACAAATAAACCAGTAAGTGTTTGCACGTGAAATCTCACAACAATCTTATGAGGTATTTTATTAGCTCAATATGACAGATAAGGAAATTGAAACAGGAAGCGGTTGAGTAATTAGCCCAAGATCACCTATCTAGTAAATGAGAAGGCTGGGATTCAAATCCAGCAGCTTGGCTTGAGTCCACACTACAGTGTACAGCCTCTTACAAGAAGCCTATGCTAACAAATATAAAATGTAGATTTTTTTTCAAAAAACACAACTACTTAAACCAGTTAAAGAAAAGGTAGAAAATCCAAACAGACCAATAAACATGGAAGAAATTGAAAAGTTAATCAAAGACATAATGTCTGTAAAAGCTCCAGGGTTAAATGGCTAATTAGTAATTAGCCAGGTAATTCTTATGTTATTTTAAATATTTCCAATCCTCGATATTAATAGCTTCATATTAAAGCTCTTATTTTATGAAGCTAGCATGACCTTAACACCAAACTTGACAGAGGTAACACACGCATACACACACATGCACACACACACGCACACACACAATTTTGGCTCCTTCTCATCTAAAAATAGAAATAACAGCTAAGCCGTACATAGTGCTTACTAAGTGCCAGGCTATTCTTACCTAGTGCCAGGCTGTTCTTACATAGTGCCAGGCTATTCTAACCAGCTTACATGCGTTAACTCATTTATTCTTCATAACAATGCTGTTTTCATCTTATAAAAGAGAAACACACAGAAGGTTATGGGACTTGCCCAATGTTACACTGCAAGTTAGTAGCAGGTAGTCAATGGCAAAGCTGAAATATCAACCCAGGCATAGAGACTTGGTTCAGAATTAGGAAATGTACTAATTCTACTCATTATGTAAACAAAATAAAGGAGAATAACTGTATTATCATATCCATAAAAGCTGAAAAGGTCCTTGATAAAATTCAGTTTCCAATTAACAAACAAACTCATGGTGAATTAGAAACTTTCTTAATATATTAGAGCAGTAGTCCCCAACCTTTTGGCACCAGGAACCCGTTTTGTGGAAAACAATTTTCCACGGACCAGTGGGGTGGTTTCAGAATGATTGAAATGCATTATGTTTATTGTGCACTTTATTTCTATTATTATTACATTGTAATATAGAACGAACTAATTATACAACTCACAATCATGCAGAATTAGTGGGAACCCTGAGCTTGTTTTCCTGCAACTAGACAGTCTCATCTAGGGGTGACAGGGAACAGTGCCAGATCATCAGGCATTAGATTCTCATAAGGAGCACATAACCTAGGTCTTGCATGTGCAGTTCACCATAGGGTTCGTGCTCCTATGAGAATCTAATACCCTCACTGACCTGACAGAAGGCAGGACTCAGGAGATAATGTGTGCAATGGGGAGCTGCTATAAATACAGATGAAGCTTTGCTTGCTTGCCTCCTACTGTGCGGCCTGGTTCCTAACAGGCCACACAGACCGTTGGGAACCCCTGTGCTAGAGAATACAACATAAAACAAAAGTAACAGTAAAACACCAGATGCCTTTTCACTAAAATAGTTACATTAATAATCAATATTTTAAAATATATAAAATGGCAAGCTATACATTTATTGAGGGATAAAAAGGACTTGACACATTTATAGACAAAGGAATACCTGTATTTGTATTCAATTACACATAGTCCCAATCTATGTTTTAAAAATAAGTAGAATCCTGAGTTATTAATCTCTCTATTTAGTGGGACCATAGTTTGGATGGTAATATATATAACTCCTACTTCTTTGTGGATGTTTCGGATCTTTCTGAGGACTTTTGTCTATTCAGGTAAAGGAAGCAGCAATAGAAAGGCAATCTTCCAAATTAAAGTTTTTAGGATTTTGTGATTCATTCCTCATACTAATAAACCCACAACTTCCCCTACCCGCTCCCTCCGTCTGAGCTCCTAATTCAGTCATCAGTGGTTGATGAGCTGATTAGGGTTTCCAGACTTAGCAAGTAAAAATATAGAATGAATACTCAATTTAAAAATTTAAAACAATAATACCTTTTATTAAGCATTTATTAAGACTTTATAATAACCAGGTACTTTGATGAGTACTCTGCAGACATTATTTCACATTGAATTCTAGCAACACCCATGAGGTAGATATTACTGTTACTATCCCCATTTTACACAGGAGAGAAAAATGGAATCTCAGAGGTTAAATCATTTGCCAAAGACCACAGCTAATAATGGTGGGGCCAAACTTCAATCCCACAATCCTAAATCTTAACTCTTCTGCTCCGGAGCCTACCAGCTGTGCAGATTCCGAGGGATGGGAAAGGTGCAGCACCTAGCGCAGCACCTGACACACTGCAGGTGCTCAGTGGTGGGATGTCCTCTTCTGTTGTGCAATCCAAAGGTGTGATTGGCTGCACCTGCCACCTTCACTGTCTCTCGATGAGCAGCACACCTGCCCTCAGGCACCCTGCTTGCCCCATCCCCACTTCAAACGCCAGGAACATCGCGTTTGCTAAAGAGGCTGCTCCCTTAGAGCAGAAAGGCAGTATGCTAGAGGGTGGGCTGACAAACTGGGTCCCTGCCACACTGCCACACTAGCTTTCACTTTAAAAAAAAAAAAAAAAAAGTCTCACTCTGTTGCCCAGGCTGGAGTGCAGTGGCTCCCAGGCTCCCAGGTTCAAGCTATTCTTGCAACATCCGCCTCCCAGGCTCCCAGGCTCCCAAGCTCAAGTGATTCTTGTGTCTCATTATCCCGAGTAGCTGGGATTACAAGCGCTCGCCACTATGCCTGGCTAATTTACTTTTATATTTAAAGAATTAAAATTGAAATTGTATATATTTAAGATATATGGTGTGGTGTTTTGATACACATATACATAGCGAACTGCTCAGTGCAGTGAAACTAATACACTCAACTTTTTACTTAGTTACCTTGTTTTTTGTTTGGTAAGAATGCTTAAGATCTACGTGTTAGCAAATTTTAAGTATACATGCAGTATTATTAACTAGAGCCCTCATGATGTATATTAGATCTCTGGTACTAATCCATCCTGCATAACTGAAACTTTGTTCCCTGTGATCAACGTCTCTCTCTGTTTCCCTAAATTTGTATTTCAGATATGCAGTGAATAATTTTTTTAGAACATGCAATATTTAGGACATACTTATACTAAAAATGTATTAATTAACAGGAATTCCAATTAAACTGGGCAACCTGAATAATTAATTAATTATCCAATTAAACTGGGTAGCCCTAAGGCTGATCCCAGGTTTTAAATTTTGCACTGTGTCTCTCTCAAGGCGTGGCTAGCCACTAGGCTGAAAACTTTTCAGTACAAAGTTGTCCTGTCTTGTGTAAGTTTCAGCTGTAAGTTCCATTTACACAGTGAATCTGAGATATCTGCTTTTTAGCAGTCTTATATATAGATACAAGTTCTTACATATGAATAGTGTATAATTAAACTTTATTTGATTCCTATCTACCAGCCAAAAAAAAAATACAAATCTGTAAATGTTTAGCTAGAACAAGTAGACAAATGGGTGTTTTCTAGAGGCATTCCTTACTAAAAAAGAATTGCAGCGGAAGCATTTATGTACACCAAAACAGGGCCCCAAAGAGCAAGACATGCTGTTTTCATGATACCCATTGAAAATAAAATTAGAAAATGTACCCTCAGGTGGTACAAAGTGTTTATGTCCTAATCATCAAATTTTAAAGGTTTGAGTTTCCTAGGGCTCATATTTAGAAATTTTAATAACACTGATTTGAAAATAAGTGCTTTTTTAGTACATGAACTAGTTTTGCAAATATATACTGTGAGATTTGAGTGAAACATGAGTTTTCACTATATTAAAACCTAAATTACACTATTTACTAGCAGTATGATTTTTAAATATGTATCATACACATTTTTTATTTTGAAATGTTTTAAACTCATAGAAAAGTTGAAAGAAAAAACTCATATACTCGTCTTCCAGATTCACAAAGTATCATCATCTTGACACATGCACACATAGATACACACACTGCCCTTTTGCCAAATCACTTTATTGTAGACCACAGACATCATAATATTTCATCTCTAGGTACCACGGTATGCATCTCCCAAGAACAAGAACATTCTTATAACCAATCACAATACTATTATTGCACCTAAGAAAATGAACATGAATTCAATGATGTCATTCAACATATGAATCATACTTGAATTTCTCTAATTATCTAAAAAGAAGTCCATTACAGCCCCCTAATCCCAGCCCCACCCAATATCAACCAAGAATCATGCATTAAATTTGGCCCTTTTTTGAGGAGTGTCTCATTATGCTCCCTCAATCCAGAACCATTTTCCACTTTCTTTTTTTTCACAACATTGGATTGATTGAAGAGTCCAGGCCAATTGTCTTGGGAGATGGTACCACATTCTGGATTTTTCTGATTCTTTCTTTATGAAAATTTTCCATCATGAACAGCACCATGGCAATGTCTTACATCTCCCACAATATCACATCAGGAGGCACAGAATGCTATGACGTCATGCTGTTCCACTACTGGCACTTCTCATTATAGAGACATACTTTCCCTTTGGTAATTACTAAGTAATTTGTGGAGTGATCATTTGAGGTCAGGTAAACATTCTGTGCCTCAATACATCCTCACCTCATGGCTTAACCATTCATTAATAATTTATGCCTGTGGTGGCTCAAGCCTGTAATCCCAGCACTTTGGGAGGCCGAGACGGGCGGATCACGAGCGTCAGCGAGATCGAGACCCGATCTGGCATAACACGGTGAACCCTTCTTCTACTAAAAATACAAAAAACTAGCTGCGGCGAGGTCGGCGGCGCCTGCTAGTCCCAGCTATCGGGAGGCTGAGGCAGGAAATGGCCGTAAAACCCGGGAGGCCGGGAGCTTGCAGTGAGGGCTGGAGCATCTGGCCACTGCACTCCCAGGTCCGGGGCAACAGGAGAGAACTCCGCCTCAAAAAAAAAAAAAAAAAAAAAAAAAAAAAAAAAAAAAAAAAAAAAAAAAAAAAAAAATTATGCCTGTATCTGTTACTACATTGCATGTTACAAAATGGGGATTTTCCAATCTTATCATTTCTTCGTACATTTATTAGCTGTCATTATACTATAAAGAAGAGTCTTCTTTCTCTGTCTTCCCTCTCTCTTCTGATATCACCGTAAGTTTGTGATTCATTTTTAAAAATTCAATGTGTTATAATTCATTACTGTCATTTTTCTTTTTGATGCTGAAATTGTCCCAAATTTGGTCAGCGGGTAGCACTTCATGCTGGCTCCTGGGACCTTTTGACACGCCTCATTAATCTTTCAGTACATCGTTGTTCATGGCACAAGATGTTCCAAGCTCACTTTGTACTTATACTTTCCTTGCCTCAGACCTAGAATCTTCCATTTCTCCAAGGATTCCTGGTTCCTTTTAATGGGAAATAATTTTTGGATATTAAGATTTGGATTCCAGATACAATTCCTGCACAGTGTAATGTCTTCTGTCTCTCTTTCTGTCTCTCTCCCTCATATATATGTATCTTAAAATCATGAGTTAATATGAGTAGGCACAATTGAAATCCAACACTATAGGATTCTTTCTCATCATCTTCTCTTCAGTGAAGTGAAATCAACTGAGATTTCCAATAACTTTAAAATATTTACTCACCAATTTTATCTTAATAAACAAAAAATAGTCCCAGAATTACAACAGCAACACTCTAGTAAGTAAAACTGTAAAATTACCTGCAACATCCTTATATTTTATACCAAAGTATACAGTCTACAGAGTGTGCTTAAAAGCCACTTGAATTAATTCTTTTCTGTGTGGATAGGTTATTAATTTCACATACTGCTAAAATCATTTATTTCTATTTAAATTTCATTTTAGTGCTTGATTTGTCATACTTTTTATTTACTTTTATTTTTTGTATATATATTTATATATAACATTGATATATTTCACAAGTCGAAACTATATAAAAGGGTATACTCAGTGAAGTCTCATTCAAACCCCTCTACTTTTTTCCCACCATAAATAAGATTATGTGTCTATCTGTTGATATATATCCTCATCTATCTTTGTCTATCTATCGAAATATATCCTAGTTTACCTTCTTTCTTGCACAAAAGGTAGCACAATACATATATATTCTTTTTTGTTTCTTGTGTTTTTTCACTTAACAGTATATTCTAGATATGACATCATATCAATTCACAGGGATCTGTAGATCTATTGTTTATTCAACCAGTCAATCCTTTAGGTAAGGGCACTTAGGTTGTTACAATATTTTGCCATTACAAATAGTGCCATAATAAATAAACTTGTGCCTATATTGTTTTGAATTTGTGGAGCTGTATATTAAGGGTAAATTCTTAGGGTTGGAATGTCTGAATAATAAAGCAAACACCTATACAGTTTTGTTAGATATTGCCAAATTCTCCTTCACAGGGACTATAACATTTTGCATTCCCACCAGCAGTGGATGAAAGTTTCTTTCTCCTTAACACCTGACCAATGAAGCACGTGGTCAAGTTGCCAAGCTTATAGATAAGAAATGATAAATTTAAAAATATTTTAAATTTAGAAGTGTAATCACGGGTAAGTTACTGAGTCTGTCTGAGCCTTAGCTTTCCAATTAAGATAAAAATGTCCATCTTAATTGTTCAGATGACCAAATCTGAAACATATAGATTTATGGATATATAAAGATCTATGACTTGGCACATAATAAATATTCAATATATGGTATTTTAGAATTAATATTATTATATATTTAGTAGGTAACAAATTTCTATTGTATTTTAATAAATAAGCCTTGCTAACATGGAAAGCTATCATACCTATAATTGTAGGGAATAAGAGTTAGAGACCTTAAAGATCATTAAAGGCAAAATGTTTTTATCTCATATTCCATTTCTAATCATTTGGTAATAAATTCCAGGGTGCTATGTTAATAATGATTCAAATGACAAATTTTGGATTAGCAGTTAGAGATTGACAAGTTATACCTACTACAGGCACGAATATGAATTTTACATACATATTTCCTATCAGTGATTTGGTTCAATCCATTGTTTTCATAGTTAAGGAACTGAGGGCAAATAGATTGTAATATTCTATAGATGATACAGCATTGTAATATTCTATAGATGATACAGCAAATTAATATCAAAGTCAAGGTTATAAATTAGAATTTCTAACAGTGTCATGTTTTTTCTATTATGCCATAGCACACACACTCTCTCTTTAACACACTCTCTCATAGCACACTTTCTAACCTGGTCACTCGTTTACTTGCACACACACACACACACACACTGATGTACTCTCGCTTTTTCTCTTAGTTAATTGTAACACAATTTAGCCCTCTCTTTCTGGAGGAAAACCCTACCCTAATAATGCATATGGATTTTACATCTGTAAAATTTATCCACAATATGAATTAAGGTAGGGATTTATTTACAGTATTTAAGTTGCAAAAAATGGCATTTGCACAGGGGAGATTCTTTTATGCAGAGCATGATCACTTGCCAATTAAGTTCCTTTTCATGGAAGAATGGTAAGCATCAAAGAAATGGAAAGGATCCTCAAATTTAGGTCTGGCTGATTTAATGTGAATGAAAAGCTGAAGGGTAAACAGCTTTTCAAGTGGATAAAAAAATTGATCATTACAGGCATCATATCATTGATTCGGTTGTTCATTTTTACTTTTCCAAAGTGTGAGATAAGCAGAAGCAATAAGCCATCACTGATGGTGTGAGAGCCATATGGTGGGGAATTAAAGGGTTACTTGAAGAACAGTCTGGTTGCAGAGGCAGAAAGTGAAAAACAAAATGACAAGCATTCCTACAAAGCAATACATCAAGTACAACTTAATACACAGTTACAGCTTATCAAGCCACCACTTATCTAACCATCTCAACTGTGGAACACAGCCTTAAATCCTGAATATGCAAAACGGCTTCTGAACAATAAAAATACAAGTTAGAAAATATATGCAATTTATCAGAAACATGTAATTTAATACCAATATTGAATATTCTAAGGACTTTGGCTTTTATTCTTGAGAAAGGAAAGAAGTCATTGTAGGGTTTTGAGCAGAGAAGAAGCATGAACTAACTCCTTTTGGCCGGGATCATTTTTTCCACCATGTTGTGAACAGACTGGTCAGGGAGCTGGGGGGCAACGGTAGAAACAGGGAGACCAGTTAGGAGGTTATTGCAACAATCCAGGCAGGAGATGACAGAGGACTGCCCTGAATGCAAAGAGTATAGTCTGTAAAAACTTGTCAGATTCTAGGTATATGTTAGCGGTAGATCCAACAGGATTCACTCTTGGAATAGATTTGGGGATTGAGAGATACAGAGGAGAGAAGTATGACTCCAAATTTTTTGCTGGGCAATGATAAGTATAGTATTGCTGATAAATGAAATGGGAAAGACTGTGGCAGGAGCAGTTCGGACAGTTTGAGCATCAAGAAAAAAATATATTCAATAGACTTGGCCATAAAATGTAGAACAAGTAGGTGATGTATCATTACAGAAAATTTGCCTTTAAAAATAGATGACTAATGATTAACAATTAAGAAATAAACTTAAGCCTTTAAAATTTTCTCTGCTCTAGAATAGATTATTCCTTCAAAAAAACCTGAAAAATGAGGCATTATACTTCCATTACTAAGGATTGAGGGGACACAAAGTACAGGAAAAATGAGATTTAATCGGGCTAATTTGGAGAAAGTCTTCAGAAGTAAGGTTTAATTAGGTTAAGTTTAAGGTTTAATCCAGAAGAAAGATTTCCCAGAAGACAGACAGAAAGATCAGGCACCTGTAGGATCTTGTCAGGAATGTTAGAGATGGAGTGACTCTCCTACTTGGAGAATTCAAGAAGCCTCCAGCTAGAATCCAAGTCTATTGATTTAGAGACATAGGAGAGAAAATTGATCTGTGAGAAGCTCTGAGAGAAAGAGGAGGTTGAGCCAAGGAGTCACAAAGCAAGAAAAAGAATAAATGGTTAGGCACTGGAAGTTTTGAGGCCCTACTAACTTGATGGGCAAGTGTTCATGTCATCTCCAGAGGGGTTGGCCAAATTGTGCCAATGGTACCTTTATACCACAATTAAAATTCTCTGATTTTAAATGAGACTTCATCTTTAAGCCTGGGAAGGGGTTATTATTCAGAAGGTATTAACCAACTGTTCATCACCTCCAATAAGTACCGGATGTGAGGAAAAAAGATAGGTTAATTCTAACAGAATTTATTACTTGTTATTAAATCCCAGAATGAGGTCCTGAGAACAATCTGCCACCAGATTAATCTTAAGTACCACTTTGATTGTGTCATTGGCCTTTGCCAAACCCCCATGGCTTTTTGTTGCTACCAACTCATGTCTCACTTGCTCAGATTTCTGTGGTCTGGCCCCACTGTGTCTGGGCAGACTCATTGCCCACCCTCCTTGACCCCATGCCTAAAGTCACATGATAACCCATAAATCCATTAACCCCTTAATCCATGAATGGATTAACCCATTTATGCATGTAGAGCTCCCATGCACTAATCATCTCTTAAAGGTCACACCTTTCGATACTGCCACATTGGGTATTAAGTTTCAATATGAGTTTCAGAGGAGACAAACATTTAAACCATAGCACCTAGTAATGCCTAGATAACCCCAGGCAAAGTGGGGCCAGACCACAGAAATCTGAGCAAGTGAGACTTGAGTTGGTAGCAACAAAAAGCCATGGGGGTTTGGCAAAGGTCAATGCCACAATCAAAGGGGTACATAAGATTTATCTGGTGGCAGATTGCCGAAGTGTCCATTTACTTTACTATTTATCTAGCACTTACATCCTGCCTTGTGGCTTCATTATGTGTGCACATTCATTGATCATCTCTGGTATGCTTAACCTATCCCTCACAGTATCATAGTACAGCTTAGTGAGCTATAAACAAGGGAAAGGGTATTCCGTTGATCCTTTTAGAAAATAAGACAGAATGGTTTCCTATCAGTCTTGGATAACATAAAGTTCTGATTAAGAAGCAGGGAAAAGATTAAGAATGCGCAAATTTCCAGTTTGATATGCATATTCACTCTTCTTGTTGGGTATCCAACAAGACCGGTATTATGCTGTGATATGTGCTGGTTAATTCCAGATACTGACTGATGAAGTGTGTTTTTGTTTATAGTACAGAAAATCAACAACAATTTAAGAAAACTGGAAGCACAAAAGCATGTTATTTTAGGCTATACATTTTTAATATACCCAACAAGTGAGAATCATATGTATTTGTACATTAGCTAAAATTAGGAATTGAGAGTGAGGAGGACAAAAGGAGACAGTTGGGAAGGGATGAAGACAGAGGCAAAAGCAATATGAAGCTTCCTGAAAGATCGAAGAAAAAATGATTTAGTGCCGATGATAAACTAAATTGGAAGTTTACTCCTTTAAAAACCATGATTTAAAGTATGAGTATGTTCCTCAAACTTTTGATTAAATTTTGAGAAAGTACTCTTATTTCACTCTGGGAAGTAAAACAAACAAACAAAACACAAAATAAACAAACAAAAAACATGAAAGAAAGATGGAGACCTTTGTAGTGAGGGCAAGGAAGCCATATTTCATTAGTGAATAGTGGCAAAACATGGAGACAGAATTTCAAATCTGTCCTGTAGGTAAAGTGATTGGATTTATTGATTGTACCAATATATGCCTAATTCTGCGTGGCAGTGCGTATATTAAATTAAATTCCATTGGCCTGCAGCTGAGGATCCCTGCACCAAAACACATCCAATCCCTGGAACATTTTGCATTTCCCTAGCGTTGGATGTTTTATAGATCTCTGTGTTAATGTGGTCATTTATGTTTATGTTTCATTTATGGTAATTCCCTCAGGATGGACAGTCACTCGGTAAAATCATCATGTTGGAAAAAACACTGATATTAATAATCCCCGTGTGGAGAGGGTCCCAGGCCCTGAGAGGATGTTAGGGGCAGCCACAGTGGCCAGGGAAAGGAAGAAGGGGATGCTCTTTCTCAAAGATTGGGGCAGAGAGGACAGTCCTGGAGGAGCACTGTGACTGATTGTTCCTCCCTCCTCAGCTTCCCCCAGCTGTGGGTACAGGAAGAGCAGGAGAGAAATGGATCCTTCCTTCAGGGAGTATCAAGAGCCCAAAGGGACCCCTAGAGCTAACGAGGCCACTGAGAAAAATTCCTTAAATTAACTAATTGACAAAATGCCATGTTTTGTGGAAAAACAGTAACATCAGTTATGGAATGAGGAAAGAACCTAAAATATTCTATTGCAAATAACCAAATCTACCTTCTTTCGGTTGTTTTCTGTTTTGTTTTGTTTTGTTTTGCTTTTGTAGAGACGCGGTTTTGCCATGTTGCCCAGGCTGGTCTAGAACTCCTGACTCAAGTTATCCACTCCACCTGCCTCAGCCTCCCAAAGTGCTAGAATTTCTGATGTGAGCTACCACACCCAGCCTAGGTTTTTATTCTTATGAGGATTTTTCTTTTTTGTCCTTGTGAGATATCATGTGTGTGTATGTGTGTGTGTTTAAATTGATTTTTTGAGTTTTTGGTGGTGGTGGTGTTTAATCGGCATCCTGGATGCTTTTCCTTGTTATCTGATGGGATAATGACAGAAATGTTAGACGACTATGATATAGATACTGGGCCATAAATGTTATGCTAATCTCATAAGAGTAGTTACATGTGAGTAACATGCACAACTAAGTATACACAGTGCTCATATTAGATTTTACATGAATTAAAATGGGTTAGTGTCTGATCTCCCCATCAGAATTAACTTGTCCCTCAAGTAAATTCCTGTGACACTTGAGTGTCTGATATGGTTTGGCTCTATGTCCCCACCCAAATCTCATGTGCAACTATAATCCCCACGTGTTGAAAGTGGGGCCTGGTGGGAGGTGACTGGATCATGGGGGTGGTTTCTAATGGTTTGGCACCATTCCCCTAGTGCTGTCTTGTTGACAGAGTTCTCACAAGATCTGGTTGTTTAGAAGTGTGTGGCACTTCCTCCTTCACTGTGTCTCTCTCCTGCTCCACCATTGTGAAGATGTGCATGCTTTCCCTTCACCTTCCGCCATGATTGTAAGTTCCCTGAGGCCTCCCAGTCATGCTTCCTGTCAAGCCTGAGAAAACGTGAGTAAATTAAACTTCTTTTCTTTATAAGTTACCCAGTCTCAGATAGTTCTTTATAGCAGTGTGAGAATGGACTAATATAGTGCCCATCCAGTTTATGTTACAGATTGCCTCATTTTCCAGTAATTTGTAAAGGCAGGGGAAATGTGGGAAGCCCCACTGGTAAGTAAAGCAACTCAACAGCTACTCAACCCAGAGACGATAAGCTGGGTTGGAATTTTGATGCAACCTAGGTTAATGTTTTCCTAATGAAAAAAAGAAGAAGAAGAAATGATAAATACAAATTTTCACTCAGCCACAGCAGCTGACAGGGGTCATGCCAACTAAGAGGTGCCAGTAAAATTGCCTTTGTAAAGGGGAAAGAAGAAAGAGGAGGGAGGGCAATGCTTAGAGGAAAGTTCGGCAAAGATTTTAAGAGAAAAGGGATGGGGACCAATGAGAAGAGGGCCTAGAGAAAGGTGTTCTTTTCACGCATGTTTAAGGGGCATGCATTAACTGGGTCAATGCAAGTCAAATTAGATATGTATTCATTAATGTTAATTCTATAAATAAGATAAAAGTGATCAAAGAATGAAAGAAAAATTCTGGCCGATGATGACTCCTTTGTAATTTAGATAATTTCACTTTTATATGATTCAAGACTACCCCTTAGACAAATAGTTATAGTTTCAGAAGAACCAAATTGGAATGTTCCGTGTTCCACCCATTTAAAAGCCTGATATTTATGGTGCTGGCTCAGCTCAGCCCTTAATTCATAAGCTTGAATATTTGGTTCCCTCAGTGGAGTGTGTCACTTTTACCTATTGATCCTGACTTTGAAGCTGGAATACCAGAGCCTGGGGATCTGCCTGGGATGGATCAGGGCTTTCAATCTTCTAAATTATTATGGCTGGGCCTTATTGACTTAGTCTACTTAGGGAGATTCCTATAAATGCCTTGTTGCTGATATTTGCTCTCTCCACCTACATTTTAATGAATAGAGTGAACACCTTCTGCTGAGTAAGAACAGTCCTTCTCACAGTAAAACCTAATTCTACTTCTCTTAATGAAAGTTTAATGTATATTCCATTACATCATGTGACCTAGCAGGGACAGAAAAATTAAGAGTAGCAGGACGAGATAGAACGTGAAACACTGCAAGATGGAAATCAAGGAGTCAAGCTGCAGCTAGGGACTCAGATCCAACTCCAAATGGCAGGAAATTCAGCCAAGTGATAGTGCACTGTATCCAGAGAGAATAGTTCTGGCAGGCAGTAGTTATCATCAGAAAAAAAGAAGAAATAGGAAAAGGAGAGTAGGGCAATCATTTGTGTCATATTTCATTTCTTGCAAAAGAAAAAAGATCTAGTGCAAATACAGCAAAATATGAAGATCTGTTAAATCTGAGTAGTGGGTGCATATACATATGTAATAAACTGGTGGCCCTCAAGATGTGGTCCCCAGATCAGCAGCATCAGCATCACCTGGAAACTTGTTAGAAATGCAAATCTCAGGCCTCACTCCAGACCTACTGAATCAGAAGTTCTGGGGATAAAACCCAACAACTTGTGTTTTAACAAGCCCTCCAGGTGATTATGATACACACTAAAATTCAAGAACCACTGTAATAGAGTATTCTTTGTACTTTTCTATATGTTTCTTTAAAAAAAAATCACAGTAGTGATGGGAGAGTCCTGACAAGGGGAGTTGGTGGAGGGCAGCTATGGAGAGGGGTTCAATTGGTCTGGCCATCAGCAGAGTTTCAGAAATAGGACCTTGGTGCCCTGCAGAGTGAGAGATGGGGTGGGCAAGGGCTGGGTTAGAACAAATCAGTGGAAGTCATGACTGTTATCTAAAAGGAATGGTGCTGGAAAGGATAACCATGACAAAGTCTCAAGTACAGGATATTAAGGCAAGGACCTTGTTAGCAAAGGACATGCTGGTGTTACCAAGCGGGGTCTCGTTTCAGCACTGGACTAACAGCATAGCAAGGCTGACTTGGTGCTGAAATGCTTGGGCCACAGAACTCCCTTTCTTTTCTCACTCTTTCACTTCCTACTCATGGAACTCCCTTCCTTCTCTTTCTCCCTCCTTCCCTTCCTACCCAGGGTAAACCAAAGGCAAAACTGCAGGTGGGGGTAAAGGGGCTTTGCAGCAGTTGGAGGGTCAGACCAGCCGAGAGTAAGACAAGCTAGTGCCTTTAGACAACACTTCTTCCTATAACAAAGGTGTCCCTTTACTTATCTATTTCAGACTGGAGCAACAAGAAGACAGCTAATATTTAACATAATTTCAACTGTATGAAACATAGTATATAGTTTTAAATGCATAGAATCAGTTCTCCAACAATCATAGCCATGAATTATATTTCACAAAACCTCCAAGTCTTCAGATTTGGCCTGAATTAACCCAGATGTTTTTCTCACATTTTGAGTTTCTCTTATGTTGCTATTCTCTTACGTACACCCTCTTTCATCCCCGAAAGTTCTTAAAGCTCCTGGAGGTTTAATGTGCTGACCTAGAGCTCCCTGCCAAGACATTAGTACTAATGGCCCAGGCTGAAGAGGTTGCTGTATTAAGACATCAATGCCTGATGCTTGAGTCACATTTACCTTGTTCAAGGATCCCTTATTATTTTGCCTCAACAGTGGATGCTGAGAAGGAAAAAAAAAACATGCAGAAATGCAGAAAGCCAGAACTCTAACTTTTTAACATTGCTTTTGAATTCGGTACAAATGGCACATCATAAACAACACACTATTTCAACACACTGAAGTTTATAGAAACTAGTTGAATTAAGTGTTTTATGTCCTCAAAGAGTTACTTAGCACACCCTGGGAATGTTTACATTGCAATTCTGTCATTTACAAAAATGTAGGAAAAACACCAAATCACCTCACAGGGATGTCTAAAATCTCTAAGTTCTACTCAAAGGCAAACTACTATCATTATACTGTGCTTAAATGATAATCGAGGTACTCATTTCAGTTTCTTTCCTCCAATGCAGCAGTAAAATTTCCCAGGAAGCATGCCATGTGGAATTAGAGGATCTAGGGAAAGTGAAAACATTCCAAAATGAAAATTCCAATTTTGTAATAATAAAAATTATTCTGGACACATACGTAATGATAGTAGATGTGGTAAGCAGAATTAATGCTCCTGGGACGATGGCCACATCCAGATCCTCAGAACCTATGAATATGTTAGGTCACCCGAAGAGAGGCATGAAGATTGTTAATAGGGAGACTTTAAAATGGGGAGAGTATCGTAGATTATCCAGGTAGGCCCAGTGTAATCACAAGAGTTCTTAAAGGGGAAGTTGTGGGAGGGCAGAAGAGTGAGAGCCAGTAAGATGGCAGCAGGAAAACTCAGCCTGAGGCTGCTGGCTTTGAAGGTGGGAAAGGGCCATGAGCCAAGGACAGTGGGTAGCCTTTAAAAGCTGGAAAAAATAAGGAAATGGATTTACCCCTAGAGCTTGCGGAAGGAATGCAGTCTTGCCAACACCTTGGTTTTCAACCAAATGCGACCCATTTTAGACTTTTGACCTTCAGAACTGTAAGATAATAAATTTGTGTTGTCTTAAGTCACTAAGTTTGTGGTAATTCATTATAGGCAATAGAAAACTAATAGAGTTGGTTTCTGTGAGATAGAGTAGAAAAGTCAGAATCTCTGCTTTCTAAGACCTACTTTGGAAACTCATGTATTTTGAACGCTGCTAAGAGGGAGGGGGCACAGGCAGGTTTCCTGAAGTCATGCAGGGCAGGTTCTACTCTCAATTTCTCTGGTTGTGAATCTTCCCCTATAAGAGAGAATTCTGGAGGAGAGTAGAGATGGGTTATGGGGGTGAAATCTGAACACTGACTTCTTAATTTGTAAATGAGACATTTAGGTCACATCATTTCAAGAGAAAAACCAGTTCTATCTCTGAAGTGCCAGGTGGTATAATAAGAACTATATTTGGTCTTCGTCCCTGGTTCCTGGCACAGAGCCCCTAAAACCTTTAGAAGTTCCTGAGTGATAGGAGTGTCTTTTGTTATTCATAATGAGTTCCTTTGGATCACATGTGAATTTATGCTAATGAGATGACTTAGGGTGAGGCCTTTAGTTAGCCTCAACATGAAAATGGTCACCAGAAAGACCAAACAATTAGAGAGCTGGAATTTTCAGCCCTATCCACCAACCTCCAAGAAAAGCACTGGAAATCAAGCTCTATAAAAACTCTTGAACGAGGGGATTTGATGAGTTTCCACGTTGGTGAACACATCAAGGTGCTGGGAGGATGGCATGCCTGGGGAGGGCAGGGAAGCTCCATGTCCCTTCCCCATACCTTATACCATGTACCTGTTCATCTGGCTGTGTTCATTTGTATCCATTATAATATCGTTTATGACTGGTAAATGTAAAGAAAGTGTCTCCCTGAGTTCTGTGAGCTGTTATATCAAGTTATTGAACAGGCAGGGTTGTGGGAACCCAAAATTCATAGCCAAGTCAGTCAGGAGTGTAGGTAACCTAGGGATGCACTGCTTGTAATTGGCATCTGAAGTGGGAAGAAGTCTGTGGGAGGGAGCCCTGAATAACCTGTGGGGTCTGTACAAACTTGGGGTAGTCAGTGTCCAAATTAAGTTAAATTCTAGGACAGCCAGTTGGTGTCCAAAGAGAAATGGAGAATTTCTCAGTGTGGAAAACCTACACATTTGTGGGTGTCAGAAGTGTGAGTAGAAAAACAAAGTTTTCCTTTTATACCTTAATTCTATCAATGAGATATGGTTATCCACAACATGTGTAGACTCAATTACATTAATCACTTCAAGTTTTAAAAGTCTCAAAATGTAAATCTGTGTGTTGGTTAAAGAGTGAGGATTTCGGATATTCTACACCATTTCATTGTTTGAAAGGCCTATATTTTCCACATGAGAAAACAGCTGAACTTGATTCATAATTCCTCAAACATGGGGCTAAATTACAACCAAGAGGAATTTAGGTGGTCAGTATATGGGTATTTACTATAAAATCAGGAAATTTGTATAATAAAACATTGAAAAAAGTATAACCAAGGAAGTTACTGTAGTCTGCCTGGTTTCCTGAATATGAAGTGACTGGAAGAACAATAACTGCTAAGGTAGAAAAGGAGAAGCTAAGATTGTATGTCAAGGTGAAGCTCAATAGGATGGGATAGTGTGATGTGTGCAAGAGTGGGATAGCTTCCTGCGGTGGAGCACTAGCCTCTAGCTGCCCCTCATGTGATTCTGCTTCTGAAGAATCCACAATGTTCCAGCTACTGTACTTATTGAAGAATGAATGAATAAATGAGTGAGTGGATTTATACGCCAGCTTTTGACTGCTTGTATTTATTTATTCCACTCTCTACACAACCCAGCAGGGAAATGGGAAAATATAGTGGCTGCCGATGCCGGATACATACCTGATTTGCATTACTCCATCCATGTTTGTCCTATCATATAGAGAAGAGAAAGTTGTCTTTATGGAAAAACTGAAAATGTTGCTCTGACAAACATTCTCATACTAATGAGACAAAGTAGAAAGAATTCCTTCAGCATCTAACAACTAAAATCCATTAATATTCCTAAGGAATAATAAAGATTTTTAAAAGTCAACCTGATAAAAGTGAGTTTCTGACTTAGACTCCGTTGTAACAATGTGAAATATTGACTCAAATGACCTGCACGTGTCATCCTTGCATTTTTCTCTCTCTTCTCTCATTAACTCATTTTCCACTTAATTTTCTATTTGTGCAATTACTGATATCAACTCATGAGTCATGAGTTTCTCCCAGTGGTCTTATGTTTGAATGAATTGGGATTGGCTATCTAAAATACATCGACTAATTCTCTAAAGCATGAATGAGTTAGTTAATCTTGCAATGTATATTCCCCCACCATCTAAAACTAATATTACAGCAGAGATCGACCTGATGGAGTATTAGAAATAACAATGAGAGAAGAATACAGAGAACTGGTTTCCAGATAATAACTACTAGCGTGTTTTTTCCCAAAGTACTAAGAAATTTTAAGTAATAGGTGAAATATTTCTTAAGTAGAATAAATTATTCATGGAATGTGCCTAACAACATATAGTATTTAAAAGTACCTATTAGGTTAGCGTAAGATCACTTAATTGTCTTGCCAAAATAAAAGTCTTGGTAAGAATTCATCCTTCTTTTATTTTCCTGTCCTGAAAGTTTTGGCCAAGTTGAGTGAAATAATATATTTCCTACTTTCCATTTCCCATGATGCTGGAATATTACCCAGGAAATAAACATGATTGAGTCTGTTTGTTTCCTAAAGCCATGAGAAAAATGTGGACTGCTTGGAAAGTTTCACCCAGGGGAAAAGGCTCATGCTGAGATCATTGATGTTGCGAACGTGTTTGGTTACTTTTCTCAGGAGTCCACTTCTGATCACTGGATTAGGAGGCCTGCAGCCCATAGAGAAACAGCCTCTTGTCCAAGGTCAACAGAGTTGGGAAAAAGGACTAAGCTTAATGGATTTTCTCAGTGTCCAAGGATGTTGACAGTAGCAGAAATATTGCACCCAGCCTTCTACCTGTGTCAGCTCCTTTGCAAGACATGAATTTGATTTTGAAGTATAATTTACTTGCTGCCTTCAACCTAATAAAAAATTCACATTAAATATCTTTCTCCTACTCCCCAAGCTGCCTTTGTTTACAGTTGTGGCCTCAGCTCTCATAGAGTTAATTCTTTGTTTAGCTTGCTTGCAGTCAGTCAAATTTATAAATAAAGTGGCAGGCCATAAAGGATTTTTTTGGACAACTGCCATCATGAGAATAGGGAGTAGTAGGCAGAGCCAGAAAATAATGGTGGAGAGAAACAGGAGGAGGAGAAAGGAAAGGGGAGACTCAGTGACAAAGGTGTCACGAGGATCACAAGCGCATGAAAAACCCAAGATGGGTTAGGGGAATCAACAAGCGAAACAGTCAGGATATGGATCTTTTGCAAGGCGCAGCAGAAGAGACAGGGTATTGAGTTTGATTATTTTCTAAAAATAGCTCCCATGGCCAAAAGGTCAGGAAACTGGCTGAGAAGTTAACTGGCTGAGAAGGCAGAACCTATAGAGGATAGTGAAAAATTCAAATGAGATGTTTGCATTATATCTTAGTATAGATGCTATAAACTTTGAATTAAAAAACTAGTGATGATAGAGTTAAAATGAATACTTACAATGCTTTCTTGAAAAAGAAAGCTCTAGAATCTTCTTCCTTCTTTTGAGAAAGCTGTGCTAGCTCCTTCGTTAGTTTCCTTGCTCCTCATGACACTGCTTTCTGAGTTTGGCTTTGCTTATTTGGAGCTTTTCCCCTAGCTAGGACTGCATTTGCTCTCTGGGGTCTAGGATCTTTCTTTTTTAAAAATTTTTGGGGTGCATGAGATCTTGCTATGTTGCCCAGGCCAGAGTGCAGTGGCTATTCACTGACAAGATCCCACTGCTGATCAGCATGGGAGTTTTGACCCACTATTTCTGACCTGGGCCAGTTCACTCCTCCTTAGGCAAACTGGTAGTCCTGGGAGGTCACCATATTGATGCTGAACTTAGTATGGACATCCCATCGGCATAGTGTACTACAGCCCGGAATGCCTGGGTTCAGATGGTCCTCTCTCTCAGCCTCCTGAATAGCTGGAACTACAGGTGTGTGCCACCATACCCAGCAAGGCTCTTTCTATTGGACATTTCACACTTCATCTCATATCTCCCTGTCTTCTTGATCAGGTACTCTCTGCCTGCTACAGGCTTTTTCACCATAAAAAATTTCAAAGAACAAAGGTAAAATCATGGCAAGTCGTGTTCTCTTAGCAGCTTATAATGTTGCAATAGCCCTAGAACTCAATTTAAAGGTCATTATTATTCCTAAGAGCCATTTGTTTTCCCATAGGTGCCCTTTCTGCCCCTCCCCTTCAGCTATTAAAAAGCCCTTAAGTCTATAGGCCTCCTTGAGTTACACTTTTCTGTGAATTCCTGTATGTATTGAAATCAAATTTTGTCTCTTCTCTTGCTAACCTGTCAGTTTAACTCACATGCCCCAGACACGAAACCCATGAGGGTAAAGTTTCTCCTCTTTAACACAGGCATTCAGTATGAGCTTTTTGGATGTCCTACCACCACACAGCCTCAATATAGCTGTGTGTCTGTTCATCCATTGCTCATCCTACACTGGTCCTGGCCCTCCTCCTTACCACTTCTCATGGGCCTCCCTGTCTGCTTGTCACCCTCTTTTTAGGAAATATTTAAGATTTAGTCCCGGATTCTCTTTATTTTTCCTTCATGGATTAGCAAATTCTAACAGTGGCAATAGTTAACATCTCACTGAACGCTTAAACTTACCATGCCAGACAGTGTTCCTAGTACCTTCCATAGAGCTTAAATAACTTGCCAGAGTATGAAACCTCCAGAGGGTGAAGGGCAAGTTTTCCCTTTGTTCTATAGTACAAATTAATACAGTCTGAAAATAAATGTGTGCAAAAGAATCCAGAAAATACTACACAAGCAAAGCCCATTAGAAACTGAGGTCAAAGCAGCTCTGAAACCCAGCTGGTCTCTTCCACGCTTCTTTCTCCCCTGGCTTCTCTGCTTGTCTCCGTGCATCAGTCGCCTCATCCCCCTGCCCTCCAACAGCTTGTTCTGTTTGCTTATTCATAGTTTGAGCCTATATCATGCCAGGACCACCTCTACATGACCTCCCAGGTTCAGGGGTCACCACCACCTGGAACAGTGTTTCAGTCCCACAATTTGAAAGTCCCTGAAAAGCAAGCTGACTCACCTGTTCATCATTTCTCAGCCAGCTTTTAGGAGAAAACCTATATTTTTTCTTACGTTGCTTTGAAATAGTTTGCTATGTGTCCCTCTGAGGTGGAAAAGTACAGGAGTGAACATTTCCAGCTTTTTACTATCCTTTAAATGTCCATTGTTGTGGGAGGTCTAATATCTTATCTCATTGGTGAAATTATAAAGGACCTGACTTCCTTGGGCTATCTGATTAATAAGAGGGTGCTGTGTCCCACAAACTACCTGACTCTTTCATTCCCTTTCCTTCTCCTTCCTCCTCATACAACTGCCTTTTCTTCTCTTTTCTCTTCCCTCCCCCATCATTCTCTTTTTCCCTCCCCATTTTCCTCTCACTCTCTCCCCTCTTTCTTCCTCCCTCTCTTCTCCTTCTTCCCCTAAGGAGCACTTAGGGAGGTAGACTCTCCTTGTATATCCAGTCTCATGAAGTAGGCACACCAACACACCTAGCTAGAGCTCCACTTTCTGGTTCCACTTTTCTGCCTACACCTGAGTCTATTAGGTCTGCCCTTTCTTAGGAGCTGATAATCTGGAAGGCTGCATTTTGGTTTCAGACCCAAGTTCTCTAATCCAGCTTTACCAGGAAGCCTGTACTTTGAGAATTACTGAATCTATAGAATAAAACTTGATCTCCATGGTATCTATCCTTAATTTGTTAGAATACAGAGCAAAGAAAGAGTATGATATTTCTCCCTTTAGAATCCAGCACAGACCACAGACTAGCTTGGGATGGCCAGGAGTCAGGTATAGCCAGAAGTCTGGGTCATGTTGTCTTATTGCCAGGGTAACTCCACTTCCTGGTTTGCCAGGGACAACCCCAGTTTATAGCTCAAGACCCTATATCCTTATTATTATAGCCTTCTTTCTCTCAAAATAGTGTGCTAGTAAGGTCAATAAGTCATGCAGTCACCCTATCTTTTGCTCCCCTAACAAGAGCTGTTCATCAGTCAAGTTCTTTCAGAAGGGAGCATATATGCAGCTATCACTGTAAAATATGTCAAGCTATACAAGCTATAAATTTCTCAGTCTGGCATTTAAGACCCTTCACAATCCTTTTCCTGATTACAGTTTTCCATGCTTCTTACCCTTCAGCTAGACTAATGTGCCTGGTATTTTTTATGATTACAAAATATAAAAATTGTGGCATAGTCATACAATACTATATTATTCAGCAATATAAAAAAACTACTAGTATATACAACATCATAGATTTATTTATATATTTAGATTGCACTTAAATGAAGTTCCCGAACTGGTAAGTCTATTCTTTGATGATCAAAATCAGAACAGCATTTGCGTGTGTGGGATATAGATTGACTAGATAGGGGCACAATAACACCTTTGGGGAAGAGGGCAATAATTAGTATCCTGATTATGTTGATTTTATTTGGGTATATATATTTCTCTACTCCCATTGAATTGCACATTCAAGATATGTGCATTTCACTCTATGTAAATTTTATCTAAATTTTAAAATAGGGGAAAAGTTGGGCACTTTTAAAAGATAAAATATTTTCTTTTAAAACTTAAATCACGTGATTACTTTCAGTCAAAAATACATCAAGTCTTAAATGTACGTTTTCTCTTTCTGCCACACTGTCAAACTGAGAAAGTATGATTTTTTTAAAAAAAATTTTTGTTTCCATAGGTTATTGGGGAACAGGTGGTGTCTGGTTACATGAGTAAGTCCTTTAGTGGTGATTTGTGAGATTTTGGTGCACCCATCACCCAAGCAGTGTATACTGCACCCAATTTGCAGTCTTTTATCCCTCACTCCCTTCCCACCCCTTCACCCTGAGTTCCCAAAGTCCATTGTATCATTCTTATGCCTTTGCATTCTCATAACTTAGCTCCCACTTTTGAGTGAGAACAGACAATGTTTGTTTTTCCATTCCTGGGTTACTTGCTGCTTTCACACTATACCAGCATAGCTGAGTAGTTGCAACAGAGACTCTATGTCCTACAAACCTGAAAGTGTTTATCAACTGGCCCTTTACAGAAAAAGTTTACTGACCCCTGCTCTAAAAGACTAAATGACTTGTCCAAAATTATACAGCTTGTAGGACAAGATTCTGCAACTTGAATCCAGATCCACTGATTATCTCAATGAACAGGCTTACTATATACATACATACGTGTGTGTGTATATATATACACACACACACACATACACACACACACACACATATCAGCAATGGTTGAATGCTTTTGAATCATTTTGGGGACAGCCAAGTTTCTTAACTTCAACTTCAGTCGTAAAAAGCTTTAATTATGGAGGCACGGTAAATGCAAAATCCACAGATGCAGCCTCTTGAGTGCAGCTGACATGAGCACCTCCTTCTCACAACGAATCAAACAGATCCACTCTTTTGTCTCAAGCTACACTCAAGCTGAAGTGTATCACCTGCAGGATACTTATCTCTCCCAACAGTACCATGATGAGACGTATTCTCAGCCTGACCCCAGCCATAATACTTGTGAAGAATATTATAACCCTTGGTGCTCTAATGACTAAGGAAAATCAATATAATATATGATCAGATGAAGAAAAGAAGTATCACCCTCACATTACACCTTATTAGTGGCTTCTCAAAAAATTTTGTTAGCATCTACTGACAATATCTGCTCTGCATACTGTATACACAAGGAATGCATTTGAAGCTCAAATATTTACCTCTTTTACTTCAAAACAGCTTTGTCAGATGGCAAGCTTACAATAACTTGGTAGATAGCCATCTGTTCTCAATAGGAAGTAAGTTGCTCAAAGGATTTGAATAGGAGCAAGATGGCCAATTTGGGCAGTTTCCCAATTATTACTGTGTTGGTTCATGGTACCTATAATTTTCTTTTTCTATATAAATTCCCAGAAAATTAATCACATCCATATCTAAAATTAAATATACACACATATTTCAAAATCCAGCTAATTTTTGAAACACTCTAAGTTTTGGAATAAGGCCCATTCTCCCTTTCCTGAGTGAGGGCTGATAGCCTAGAATTGAACAAACGGTTTCTTAAATGTCAGAAAATATATGCATTTCACCCTATGTAATTTCTTTCCCAAATATTACATGGAATTCTAAGACCAATGTTCTATTAGGCCTTCGTGTGCTAATAGTGCATGTTGATTACAGTTATTAATGAACTTGCCAAGAAAGAAGGCAAAACACGTGTATACTACAATAAGAAAATCTCTATGAGATACAGTTGTAAGGCAGTTTACTTCATCATTATCATCATTGTTGTTAATAAAAGCCTATTGGTCTTCCACTGGTTGAGGATTGAAAAATAAAAAAATAAAAAATAAAAGCCAATAGGAATTATACTGGGCTTGACTCTCTATTGAGCTGTCAGGGAAACCTCTAGCAATATGGTAATCTAGAGTAGAGAGAATGGGTATGGCATAAAATGCTTTACCTGCCTTAGTTAAAATGTGCCTCAGGTCATGGAACCCTCCTAATGCTATACAAAACAGTTTGCAATGTATCCTTCCACTGCAGGTTTTGCTTCTTAAATTTTATTTTGACATACAGAAAAGTTGCAAAAATTTTCATATACCCTTCACCCAGATTTCCCCAAAGTTAATATTTTACATTTGCTTTATCATTGTTGTATAATATAGAGATAGGTGGATGGATAGACGTAATGATGATTTTGCATCACTTGAGAGTAAGTTAGACACAATGCTCCTTTACCACTAAATACTTCCGTGTACATTTCCTGAAACCGAGGACATTCTCTTATATAATCACAATACAGTTATCAAAATTAGGAAATTAACTTTGATACAATTAAATCAGGAGACTAACTCTGATCTACAGATCTCTTTCAAATTTTGCTAATTGTCTCACAAATATCCTTTATAGAAAAAGCAAAACATTCTGTTCCAAGATTTCATCTAGGAGCACAAATTGCATTTAGTTTTCTTCTTTCTTTAGTCTCCTTTAATCTAGACTCTCCAGTCTGATGACCTTGATGCTTCTGAAGAATCCAGACCATTTATTTTAAAGAATATCTCTCAATTTGTAGATTCTGATATTTCTTCATGGTTAGATTCACACTACATGTTTTGGGCAGGAATACAGAGAGATGTTTGGCTCTTTCTCAGTGCATCGTATCAGAGGTACATGATATCTATCTGTCCAATTACAGGTGATATTAACCTTGTACCTTGGTTAAGGTAGTCTCTGCTGGGTTTCTTCATTGTAAGTTATCTATATTTCTCCTTTGTCATTAATAAATATCTTGTGTGAGGTTACATTGAGACTAGGTAATATCCTCTTTCTCATCAAACTTGCAGCCACTAATTGTATCATCCACTGGTGGTTCTTGCATGAAATAATTATTACTATGAAGTATTACTATGGAGGTTACCAAATGTGATTTTTAAAATTTAAATGTTTTTTCTACACTGATTACTATATGGAGGGGCTTTTTCCTTCTTGCCCATTTATTTGTGTTCATTTATGACAGAATAAATTCATTAATTCTTAGTTGATTCAATACATTTTAAACTAGTACTATCCTTGTTTATTTTGATGCACAAATGGTTCCAGTTTTGACTAGTGGAAGCCCTGCTGCAAATCTCTGAGGTGGGCAGTAAGGTAATCTGAACTGTGTCTTATGGTGCTATTGCTGGCAGCACTGAAAAGGGTGCTTTAGAAACACAAGAAGTAAGAGGTGGAGAAAACCATTGGCAACGAGGAGAGCACTAGGTACAGAAAGGACAAAATGGATTTTAGTGATCTGGGGAAGCAGAATCAATAGGATTTGGAATCTACATGTAGACGTAAAGGAGAAAGGGTTTTTGGCCTGAGTACCTGGGAGTTAGTGATGCCACAGGTAGAAGCAGAGGAAAAAGAAGCAGAGGCAAGGGTGCAAAGGAAGACAAAGAGTTTTGTTTTAGGCTTCTGAGTTAAAGTCTCCAACTATACATCCATGTGGAAATGCCCAGCACAAGTAGAGGCCTGGAACTCAGAAAAGAAATACAGTAGTTCCCCCTTTATCCACAGGGGAGATGTTCAACGATCCCCCAGTGGATGCCTGAAATTCTGTATATACTATGTTTTTTTAATCTGATAACCAAGTTGACGATGAAGTGACTAGCAGGTAGGTAGTGTACTGAGTGTAGATATGCTGGACAAATGGATGATTCACATCTGGAAAAGAAAGGAGCTAGATGGCGTGAGGTTTCATCATGCTACTCAAAAGAATGTGCAATTTATAACTTATGAATTGTTTATTTCTGGAATTTTTCATTCAATATTTTTGGACCATGGTTGACCATGGATGAGTGAAACCGTGCAAATTGAAACCCCAGATAAGGGGAGACTACTTTAGTGGTAAAGAAGTAGGTTGATTTAGGAACTGTCAAAAACTGAGGCTTTGGAAGTAGATGAGCTCACTTAGTAGAAGTGTGAGGCCAAAATAGAAGAAAAGAGGACCTTCATTCTATTCCAATTTGACTCCAGTTACTACTCCTTCCCTTTCAAAATTGTCTTTTATCTGGATTTTGATAATATATCAAAAAGGTGTTTTTGATATTCTTACTTTCTGTAGTGTCTTCCCCTTACTCCACCACTGACATTTTAATTGTAGGCGTTCCCTAAGACTAACCCTCTTTTCTCGCATTTTTCCTTTACGATCCTGATAAATAAGCTCATTTACTTCCAAAACCTTAGTCTTGGGCAATTCCCAAATTTGCTTCTTTACTATTACAGTAGTCCCCCCTTATCTGTGGTTTCACTTTGCAGTTTCAGTCACCCATGGTCATCAACAGTCCAAAAATATTAAATAGAAAATTCCAGAAATGAAGGATCAGATGAGGCCATGAACTTGACAATTAGGAAGCCAGTGTTATCTTTGAGAGAACTATCTTCATAGAACAGTGTGAACAGAAACCAATATATAGGTTAGTATAGTGAGGTGAGGAAGTGAAAATAGTGAATATGATCCACACTTTGGGAAAGTTTGGCAGTGTGAGGAAGATAGAGCGTGCCTTTGGATGAGGCAAGAGCAAGAGGATTTTTCTCTGATTGGCGGACCTAAACATTGCTTTATGCTAAGGGATGGCCAAACTGTATCAGCCTGTGAAAGCTACAAGATAAAA
Organism: Rhinopithecus bieti; assembly: GCF_001698545.2. Taxonomy (NCBI): domain Eukaryota; kingdom Metazoa; phylum Chordata; class Mammalia; order Primates; family Cercopithecidae; genus Rhinopithecus; species Rhinopithecus bieti. Next base: position 555,052 of record NW_016814921.1, read on the forward strand.
AGGCGGGAGTCACAGGCAGGATGGTGATGTGGATCTGACCCCTGTGAAGGAGAAAGGGAATTCTGGAAGCAGGATTAGGTAGGAAGAGCCTCAGTCTACAGTGCCACTCTAGAAAGTTTGACCAAGCCATAGGGGAATCTTTGAGCCAAAGTCATCGGTTAATGGAGGCTTCTGCCTTGCAAGAAAGGACCAGCTTTACTATTTCTGCCATGGGTAGTCACTGGCTGGAAGCAGCCTGTGGGAAGCACGGAGTGAGCCTGGGGCTTGATCCAAGGGGAAACAGTACAATTTGGCTCTGCAGCAGAGGATTTGAGTGCCACATTTCCATGACTGTGCAGTGGGCATGTAATAAATATATATTTTACAAGAAATAGATATGTCTTTCTGGAAGAAAGAAAATTACCTGAAAGAGTATCCAATGGAAGCTCCAAAGATGGGCCAAGGTGAAAACCTTAGCCTGGGAGGACGTGTTAATGTCTAATCAGTTGTGACATAGGGCTAAAAATTGGACCATCCAAGTGCATAGATGAACTCAGGGGGTTGTGGAAGGTTTGAAATGCTGGATCAAAGTGGAGAAGTATAATCTAGGCAACATCTGGTACATTGACTTGTAGAGGCTCTGAGGACCTTACTTAGCCAAATTTAAATAGGCAGGCAGGGAGTTGGAAAGGAAGCAAGCCAAAGTGCCTGAACAGTTGTACTCATTAAACAGGGGTAAGAGTGCTGTTACACTGCGATGAAGAAATTGGGTTCTGTAAAGGTCTTTGCTGCTTCCCTGGAAAGTTTAACATTTAAAAAATCTGTCATTTGCAAAGGCATTTCTAGGGTTTCCAACTGCTGAAATTACGGTTAGGTGAGGAAGGCAGGGTTGTCAGAATTAAGGGTTGGATCCTGTCTTTAAGATTTTGATACTTTGTGCATCATAGATTTTGCAACACTTTTTTTTAGTATTGCATAAAAATGTTTATCTAGATTACTGAGGTTTTGGCGCCCCCTTAAATATTACACCTAAGGTGAGTACCTCACCCATGTGCCAACCATGTTTCAATTTTGTAATAATTTTTTTTCTGTTTTTGATGCTGGACCATCTATCTCATATGATGGTAAAGGGCATTAAAAGAGATAACACCATGGGGATGCAAGCATTTGGGGGAAAAAAAAGATCTCTCTCTCTCTCTCTCTCTCTCTCTCTCTCAATAGACTTTGCTTTTTAGAGCAGTTTTAGGTTCACAGCAAAATTGGGAAGAAGGTACGGAGATTTCCCATATACCCACTGCTCTTTTTTTTTTTTTTTTTTTTTTTTGAGACGGAGTCTCGCTCTGTCGCCCGGGCTGGAGTGCAGTGGCCGGATCTCAGCTCACTGCAAGCTCCGCCTCCCGGGTTCCCGCCATTCTCCTGCCTCAGCCTCCCGAGTAGCTGGGACTACAGGCGCCGCTACCTCGCCCGGCTAGTTTTTTGTATTTTTTAGTAGAGACGGGGTTTCACCGTGTTAGCCAGGATGGTCTCGATCTCCTGACCTCGTGATCCGCCCGTCTCGGCCTCCCAAAGTACTAGGATTACAGGCTTGAGCCACCGCGCCCGGCCTACCCACTGCTCTTATACATGCATGGACTCCCCCATTGTCAACATCCTCCACCAGAGTGATACCTTTGTTACAGGTGATGAAGCTATTGACAAAACATTATCCCCCAAAGACCACGGTTTACATTGGGGTTCACTGTTGGTGTTGTACATTCTATGGGTTTGAACAGATATATAATGACACGTATCTACCATTATGGCTTCATGCAGAGTAGTTTCACTGCCCTAAAAATCCTCTGTGCTGTACATCATTTAAAAAATTATTCCTTATTTTTTAATGTTTCCTGATCAAATTTTGGATCATTTTGTGCTCTACTTTAATAAGAGAAGCCATTTCCTGAGAGATGAATGGGAAGATTGACTAGAACATTCAGGGCCTAGCTGGGGTTGGATAAATTGTATTTTTAATAGTACCAACATAAAACATAATTATAGAAACATTGTCAGAAAGCTAAGGATTAGCAAAGGCTATGTAGAAGAAGCGGGGAGGAGGTAACCTAGGATGTTGGTCATAGCCTCCATCCATCACTCCTCCTTTCATTCCTCCAGAAAGCCCTTGCTAATCCTTAACTTAGGGTTAACCTAAACAAAATTATTTTATTATTTACACGCTCCTGAACAATTATGGCCAAGATGCATACTACTGTGTAGAACATTGCCTGGGACGTACTAGACACTCCATAAGTATTTGTTGCATAAATGAAAATATGTTCACTGAGATTTCATGAGACATCAAAGGTCATTTTGGAGGACAAACAAGGAAACAAAGGAATGAAAATCTTTCTATTTTTTTTTCCTGAATATTCCAACTAAAGAAAGCATCAGGTCGTTTTCATTAATGTATCACCTCTATTACATATCTTTGTTACCTCCACATGTCCTGTTGCTGTTATTACTGTTAGTATCTATTATAGATAACAGATGTCTCTACTTTGAAAGTTGCTAATTGAAAATATAAGAAAATAAAGTTCAATGAATAAAATAATTAAATAAGTAACACTCCCTTAAGCTATTCCTATGACGATAATTTCCTCCTGGGTGGCTTCAGTGTAGACAGAAATAAAAATCAAACCTTGTTAATTTCCAGGTTTTCAGAATTACAAGGTTGCCCAAATGAGAACATTAATAAAGGTAAGACTGTTAAAAAGACACTACTCCCATTTTAATACAAAGTGTCCATAATGCATCTAAAAGACACAAAGAGTTCAGTGGCAGACTGCAGCCTCCTAGGTCAGAACAATCTCAGCTCTGGTGATGTATCATCATCTTCCAAGATATGAGCAAGGAGGCAGAGCCAGAAGATTTCCAATTTTAACTAATGGGTTATGTCATTTTAGAATAAGGTCAGTTGTTTTTCTAACTCAGTGTCGGTCTTCATGAAGCATTGCTCTGAACTCAGTTGTTCCGTTGTGCAATTTGTATGTACCCAACTTTTGAGCAGCAAACAAGCAGAACCCATGGAACTGCTATCGGTATGGCCTTGACCACACTCTGTACAGAGTCACGTTCAAAGAAACGCTCTCCTACCAGTGCCTCCTCTGATCACTCCCCAGATGTTAAATTTTTGTTTTCAACAAGTGGGTACAAAACTCATTCAAAACTCATTTGTCAGCTTGAGTAAATATGATTAAAAAGAAAAAAACAGAAACTCTTCATTTGGAAAATATCTAATCTTCATTTAGAAAATTCTGTTTCCAAGTTTTTTAAGCAGACAGTTACAATATTTTTTAGTGGGGTAACAGTTACGTCATTTTGGTTGTAAAATAATATAACAGTGGCACATTTCTTTATATCTGTTATCAAAATCCTTTGTCTTTCAAAAAGGAGATTTTTTTTCTCATTCATTTTTTCAAACATCATCCTTGCTTTAATGGCATAGATGAATCTTTTAAAAGATTTTCAAAATAAATGCTTGTCAGGTACAATTAGACATAATAGCTTTAATCTCTTCAAGTGACCCAAAAGCCTTGTAGTGCAAGTAAAAGATTTGTCTCTGCCATATCCTTTCATTTACCTGTGCTTGCTGTATGATTTCTATCTTTGATCTGAGATTTCTCAGCAGGAATATTTTTGAGATCACTTGTTTATTTTCTGAAAACTAGTTTTGTTAAAGCTAGATGATACAATCTACAAAGCCATTCATTGGGACACATGTAAACTGAACTTTGCATGTGCTACAAGCAAGCAAGTATGTGAGATTGTCATGTTAACCACTCCCAACGAGTCCTACCCTCTCTTCAGGATATATCCTATACCAGAACTAATGTGACCATCTGACAGGCAGATGACGTTAGAGTACCAGAGTCAATTTTCCTGTTAAATAGTGGTATATCTTATTTTTTTCACCCTACCTCTGGGGATCTAGTTTCATCTTGGAGTCATTTGTGGATCCATTCCCTGTGAGGCCAAGGAAATTCCAAATATGAGTCACTGCAGAAACATTTAGGTCCTTCTAATTCTTCAGCATGAATTATCAAGACAAATAAGCCTTCCTCTTCCTAATATGAATACGCTCTCATAGTATAACTTTGTTTATTACTTTGCTAATGGAACTTCTACATCTTCATTCTGCCTTGCTCTAAGTACTCTGCCTATGTAGGAATGGGTGGTAGGAAAAAATAAGGACTCATTTTTTTCTGTGATTCCGTTGGATGTCAGGTCCCACTTAGTCCGTGGCATGCATGGAACCAAACTCAGCGTGGAAGATCCCCTCCAACACTGACATTCCATGAATCTGGTCCTTGGTGAAAGCCACCTGTATTGACTGGCAGTGCCATTCCTGGGTAATGTGCACATTTTCCAAGTCCTTGCTTGCCCCCATGTGAACATGTCCCACTGTCTCTTGGTGAAACACAACGATAGCTTCAAAAGATGCGACCGAAAAAGGATATTCATGAGAATTAGAAACAAATCACTGCAGGGAGCTAACAACACAGAAATGCTTCAGACTGTGAGGAATTGCAGCAACAGTTCCTGTTGTGATGTACACAATGGACACAGCATGTGGGAAGCTATAAAAAAACACTGGAAGAAAAAGTGTGTCTATGAAAAACAACTTAAAAGAAAAAAAAAACTACAGAGAGCTCAAATTCCTCATGTGCAGAGTTTAACTACCACAGAAAAGTCTCTGGGGCCAAGAGGGTAAATCTCTAGGCTAAGTTTAGAGTTTGAATCCCAAAGTCTTTACCAGGCCTCATCTATCTCGTGGTGCCTACAACTGCCCTCTCAGTGCAACCAAAGTTCCTCCTGCTTCTATCAGCCCCCAGGAGCTACGTTTACAAGCAAGATGAACAAAGTTACCATGCCCATTCCAAAAATCACTTAATTACGTAAAACTATTTGAGGAAGAAGATTACTCCAGATTCAGTCCTCAATCTACAACAGTTTATTTCTAAATGAGTGTTTTAACACAGCTCAAAGTAGCTTGTGACTTGTTGTGCACATATGTGATTAATAAATCAAATTAAATAATCACCTTATTATTTTTAAATATAAGCCTATCCTAGCGTCTCAAGGCAAAATTACTCTGAATTGAACAAAGAGTAAAACTAAAAGTATAAGCCCCTAAAATCATCATGCAATATTATGTATGACAAAATAAATTATTTTAACATAAGGATGGTATTCTCTTGAAAATAAAATAAAAGAATTTTAGAAAATCTTTCTTAACAGATAGAGAGCTATATCTGATGGTGACCCAGAAATCCTCTTCGATATTGAAAGAATAGCTTTTCCTTATTGGGTAACTAATGGGAACTTTATTATACTCAACCTCTTTTTATAATCATTATCTCTAGATTGTAAAGTCCAAAGGGCAATGACTGCACATTTTGTTCAGTGATTTAAAGACCTTTCCCAGCTGGTATAGTATTAAATAAGCAAGGAAATTTTGTATCACTTAGGATACTGTCGGCTGGAATTAACGGAAATACACATCTCAAGCATTTGAGATATGTATTATTTTACATAACAAGTAGTCTAGAGTTAGGGGAAGTTATCAAGTGGCTCAGTCACATTGTCAAAGACCTAAGTTCTTTCTATCTTTCCATTATCCTACCCTGAGAATGTCAACTTTCGCTTAGAGGCCAGCTCCCCTCGTGATTGTGACATGGCCTTCAGTTCCCGGCATCACAGGCAGAAATGTCACAGCTTGATGGATAAAGTGGCCATCTCTTCTCATATATCTCTTTCAAAAAAAAAAGAAACATTTTCCAGGAGCTCCCTACATTCTTTTCTTTAGGAACTGGGTCACGCAACTACTGTTAAACCATCACTGGTAAGACAAATATAACCCAATGATTAACATAGAATAGTAAAAATTTAATTCTGAGACTCATGAGGGAAAGATGGACAACGATATCAGGTAAGAATAAGTTTGGTTGTATGTAACAGAGATCCAAAATAACTGAGGTTTAAATAAGAAAGAATATTACCTACATGAAAATATAAGTTATAGGCCGGGCATGGTGGCTTATACCTTAATCCCAGCACTTCAGGAAGCTGAGGCAGGTGGATCACTTGAGGTCAGTAGTTCAAGACCAGCCTGGCCAACATGGTGAAACCCTGTCTCTACTAAAAATACAAGAATCAGCTGGGTGTGGTGGCACGTGCCTGTAATCCCAGCTACTCAGGAGGCTGAGGCGGGAGAATCCCTTAAACCCGGGAGGCAGAGGTTGCAGTGAGCTCAGATCATGCCACTGCACTCCAGCGTGGGTGACAGAGCAAGACTCTGTCTCTCTGTCTAAAAAAAAAAAAAAAGAAAGAAAGAAAAGAAAGAAAGAAAGAAAATGTAAGTTATCTATCACCACCCAATGCCTTAACATAATAAAACTAAATTTAACTTATGAAACTGAGGGTCAACCAAGTGGTTCTTCTGATCTTGGCTGGATTTCCTCTGTGCATCGCGATCAGTGGCTGAGACAGTCACAGGTTAGACCTATCGGTAGTGGATGGGTTTCCTTACATGTCAAATGAGAGAAGTAGGCTGACTCCACTCTATTCCACTTTGTCTCTAAACCTGAAGTAGACTAGTTTATTCCTATGGCAGAGGCAAGTGTCCAGGAGAACAGCCAGAAATATGCAAAGCTTTCTATTATGACATAACAAATCTCCCCAAAACGTATGGTCTAAAATGACAACCGCTTACTTAGCATGTAAGTTTGCAAGTTGATAACTTATGTTGGTCTCTTCTGGGCTCCTCTATCTGTTTTTGTGCAGCTATGTTATGACAACGTAGCTGTGCAATCAGGCCTGGCTGGCTGTCAGCTGGGACTCCTCTGCTCTCATTCACATGGTCTCCCGTTCACCAGCAAGCTAGCCAGAGCTTGTGCTAATGGTGGGAGTAGGGGTCCAAGAGAGAAAGTGGAAGCATGCAGGGGTGCTTGAGATCAAGGCGTGAAACTGGCACATGGCCACTTCTGCTGCATCCTCTTGGCCAGATGCAAGGTATGAGGAAATAGACTTCACATCTTGATGAGCATAGCAGTAAAGTCAAGCTGCAGGGATCATGGATTCGGGGAGGGAAATAGCTGGGGTCATTTTTGCAAACCCATCTACCACAGCAGTAGTTCTGCTCCTCTCAGCTCACCACTCTGCTATGTTGAGGTCCAACATATCTTGAACCTTTTGATCCAAGATAGCAGCCACTGAATCCACAATCCAGGCTGCAGATTGAGAAAAGGAATAAAGAAAAGAGATGAATGGCATACCAGCTGCCTTTTAAAGAACATTCTTAGAGGCTACAAAGTCACTCTTTAGTTTACATCTCATTGGCCAGAACTTAGTCACATGGCCACACATAGGAGTGTGGGAAAAGCAGTCTTCATTCTGAGTGTCCAAGGGTGTTGAAAAGAAAATCCTATTCATACGAAGGAAGAGGATAAGCATTATTGTAGGAAATCTGTCAATCTGCCACAACACCCAAAGTATGTCAAGCAAGAAAGGGGAAGGGGGTTAGATATAGGTAGCCCAACCAACAGTTTCTGATACACTTTCCCATAAATGTTTTCAATTTATAGAAACAAAACCCCTTGAATAAAATGTTTTTCTTTTTAACAAATTACCACCATGATTAGAAAAGAAAATCCACATGAATTTTATGACTGCCATTTTTCTTTCTCTATAGAGGTGAAAACTGCTCTGAGCTAAACTAGGAACGATAAAGAATCCCTTTCCACTCTGCCACCAGCTCAGCTTGCACCTGGATGAATTATGAATCTCCCAAACACCACCTGTAGCCACCCTGGAGAAGCATGTTGTTACATTACTTCTAAGCCAGGGTGATACAATTTGTCAAGAATCACTTTGAGAATTTGTTCGTGCACTCTCTCATTCATCTAGATTATTGACCCACATATGTCTTTGTGGGATAGAGAGAAGCTCTGAAATTAGAGGATATACTTGTCACAATTTTCCATTGCATCAGCAATCAACTTCGGTTACACAGTAAAGGAATTTCCTGAAAGGGATAAGACATGTTCAGAGAATTGTTGAGAAGGCTGGAGAACAAGGACCGGGGAGGACTCAAAGGTGATAAGGCAAAGCTGAAATCAGCCTCAGTTATGTCTGCTTAGGAGTTGGCCTCTGGGCTAGTGCCTCTGGACACTCTCCACCAGAGCACTGGCTTCTAGACTTCACAGCAGCCACCTGAAAACTCTGTGACTCACCCTGATCCTCCAACTCAGTTGTTTAAGATTCAGAGTGCCAGGCAGAAGCATCTGATTGGCCACTTTGAGGTCAGATGCCATGCTCTGGTTGCCAGGGCAACGAAGAGAGAAATTTCTCTCCCTCCTTCAGTTTTTATAAAAAGAATTTAAGCTGGTTCTTCCCACCTGCCTTTAGATTTTCCACAAATAAGAATGATGTTTGGAAGCCAGTCTGTCCAAACAATACCCACTACGGAGGCCACAGGTTGGTGCTAGAGAGGGAAGGATAGCTTCATTCAGCTGTGCAGGACATTGGGATGATGGAGTGGAGACACAATGAGCTAACATGGGGAAAATGAAATTAATTTTATGTGTATTTGAATATATGCTGATTATCAGAATTCCATGGCGAGGAGGATATGTGAATCAGCTCAAATGATTCAAATACTTTGTCTTTCAATATTGGAGACAAACATTCAGTTAAACTAATAGTGCAAATACAATAACATATTCTCATGGAATCTTTACATTTTACATGTGGACATCATAGGAATGTTTGAAAGAATTGACATTGAGGGCCACTCACCAATAGAAAAGGTTAAGTAGTAGATTAAAATGAAAATTTTCAGGCATGCAAGATCTCAAAATATGTTCATTTTTATACCATTTATAGGGAACTGCTAGGGCATGTATGACACTCAAACAAGGAAATAAACCAATAAATAGAAAGGCATGGGAACCAAGAATTAAAGTGCCCAGTGTAGAAGAGCACTGTGAAGAACTCCTAGGATGAGGGAAAGAAGACCCCAGGTCACAGCTCTGCAACAGGCCTCGCCAGCTACCAGCTCCTAGTGAGGAGAAGGATAGAGGACTGCAGGACTGAGGGTTCCAAAGAGTGGGGGAAGTAGATACACATGGATAAATGTATGCAGATATTTGAGGGATAGACTGATAATAGATACATAAAATACAAAGCAAGTAGAAAGTGAGTTAATTATTAACTCCAGGGGAGATATAAAATTATATGGGAAAGGAAATATAATCATAATCTACTAGATAGCTCAGCTGTAAACAATTCACAGGGATGATAATACCAACATTGAATATTGTTCTGATAAGAAAATATGATAAAACCTGGATGTCTTGGATTTGCTTTGAATTAGCATGAGATGGTGGGGAAAGTGGGTGGGGTGTAGATAGGGCAGGATTAGCCATAGGTTAATGGTTATCGGGGCTGAGTGATAAGTATATGAGGGTTCATTATATAATATCCTTCTATGAGTATATTCAAAATTCCCCATAATAAAATGGGGCATTTAAAAATTTTCAATTTTATTTTACTCAATTTCTGCATCATGGCTGGGGTCCCTGCATTTTAAAATTTAAAATATAACCATATTGGAAGATATAGGAAGAAAAGGAGCAGGGGTATGAGTGAGATAGAGTTAATCTTCAATTTCCACAGTAGGAAATCCACAGATAGTGTTTGAAACTAAAAATTCAGGTAGTAGCTCAGTACACATGTGACTTAGATATATGGATATGAAAACCAGATGGTTTTTATAAAATAAAACCAGAAAGATGAAAGAGATAAAATCAGGTGCTCTGGGGAGAAGGAACAAAAATGAGGAGAGTGAGCCTGCTGTTTTCCATTGTTGACCCCATAGAACAACTTAGCTTTTAAAGCAATGTGTCTGCACATCCTTAAAAATAAAAATTAAATCATTAACATTCAAATAAAATAACTTCTTAAATGAAAGAAAAGAAATGTGTAGTGGCAGGGAGCAATGATTCACACCTGTAACCCCAGCACTTTGGGAAGCCGAGGTGGGTGGATCACTTGAGCCCAGGAGTTCAAGACCAGCTCACGCAACATGGCAAAACTCATATTTTTTTCTATAAAAATTACAAAAATTAGCAGGGCATGGCGGCACACACCTGTAGTCCCAGATACTCGGGAGGCTGAGGTGGGAGGATCACTTGAACCTGGGAGGTCGAGGCTGCAGTGAGCCATACTTGCGCCATTGCATTCAGGCCTGGGAAAGAGACTGAGACCCTGTCTCAGGAAAAAAAAAAAAAAAGAAGAAGAAGAAGAAATAAATAAAGCAAAGAAACTAGTCTAAAAAAAGATACACCTTGCTGTGTACCAGCTCTCTAGGCTGAATAGCCAGAGCACCTGGAGGGAACAGAGGGCAAGATTGAAATCAAGCCTAAGCTAGAACCAACCCACAGGGGAGTTTCCCAACTGCTACCCAAAGCATACATTAACGTTAACAACAAGATGATTAGGTAATCACAAATATGCTCCTGGAATGCCAATTACACAAAATCACAAACTGTCTAGCTACTCATAAGTTGAATTTCTAGCTATGAGATGAGCACCGCTAAACACTCCTGAGGGCCCTCTCAGTAATTTTCTCCTGCCTAAAAGAAGGAAGTTGATACTGAAGCTGCCATTCTTGTAACACATCTTTGAGCTCTAGTCTATCCTTTTCCTTGTGGCCTCTGCAGATATTTTAGCTTGAGGTGTTATCAAATATACTTAATAGCTGATATAGCATATGCCTTGATCAATTAGAAGGGACCCCAGCCATGATGCAGAAATAGAGTCTCTAGGCTGCCTGCCAGACCAGACATTAATCCTTTAGTTGCCAGACTGTAGGGAGATCCCGAGGGTCCCATGGGCCATGGCAATGTTAGGGAGTATACATGAGGCTTGGGACATTAGCTCCTTACCAACTCTTACCAACGTATTTCAATATTTTTAGCAAATCTTATCTATAGTAGTACAAATCAGCTAAATACTAACCCTATTTCAGGATTCCCATCATTTGGCAGCTGGGCTGGGATGGGAATGATTATATGTTGTGCAGGTCTGAAGTTTGGATCTGCTTGAGAACAGCATCAAGGACTTTAGCACTGTTACTGGATGTAGCCTTGGGAGAAAGGGATAATGAACTCTGTTTATCCACCTATCATTGATGTTTACTAGGTAGCTGAGTGGCACAATATCTCTTTAGTTTTTACTAGTTTGACATTTTCCTCCATCCTACTATCTGCTTAATGCTTACTTTTCATCTAATGCCCATTATCTAGCTGTCTTAGTTTGTTCACTGCTATATCCCCATTGCTTAGAATGGCGCCAGGCACATAGAGGCACTCAATAGTGCCAGGTATTTAGACGCCATCAATGAATGAATTGATGGCTTCTAGAAAAGAGGAAAGGCACCATGCACAGAGAAAAGATGTGAAAGAAGATTTGAAAGACATCACTGGAACTCTGATAATATCCTGAGAGTGGGCAATTCACTTATGGAAACTGTGCTAGAGGACAGCACCAAAGGGTCCCATTCTCTTCTCAAATGGCAAGACTGTGCAAGTCAAAGAGAATCTTAGACAGCCAAGTGTGTTAAGAAAAGGGCAGTGGGTGTTTAATGCTCTTCCATTCTTCTCAGTTCTATCTGCCAACAGGTCAGTTCACTTTAACAGGAAAAGGAAATTGCTTTGCTCTTAGGTAAGCATGACCGCCTTATCCTTACCCCTAACAGCTTCCTCAAAACCTGTCCAATTTGAATGAGAGTCTCTCCCTTACAATCTAAACATGCATTTCTCTTACTCTGCCGTCTTCAAATGCACTTGTCCTTGGATTTAAAACTTGTTGAGTCATGTATTGGTTTAATGCTTTTAGTCTGCTCTACATCCACATCCAAATATCTTGGATTCTAAATTCCAGGAAAGCAGAGAATGAGTCTATGTAACTGTCACATTAAACACACATGCAGTGAGACCAGTCCTTTGGTTTGCATGGGAGCTGGGTGAGGCCTGCGACTGCCGGCTTTCCCCCACTTCCCTGACCACCTGTGTGACACAGCAGAGGCATTCATAATCCTCCTACGTACACAACTCCAATGAACTGGGAATCTCACCCCCCTCCCCAACAGCAGCCACATAAAGACCGGCCCAAGGAGGGTCTGAGCTCAGACATGCCTAGTCCCACCCCCACCTGATGGTCCTCCCTTATCCACCTTGGTAGCAGAGGACAAAGGGCATTTAATCTTGGGAGTTCTAGGGCCCCGCCCACCACCAGTCCCTCTCCACACTACTACAGCTGATGCTTTCTGGAAAGCATAAAAATAGACCATTACCAAAGCTAAGAACCCTCATGGAGTCCATTGCCTTCTCTGCCACCTCCCCTGGAACAGGTGCTGGGATCCTGCTGAGAGACCCATAGACAGTTCATATCACAGGACTCTGTTTAGACAACCCCTAGTACCAGCCTGGAGCCAGGTAGACTCACTGGGTGGCTAGGCCTAGAAGAGAGACAACAATCACTGAAGCTCAGCTCACAGGAAGCCACATCCACAGGAAAACAGGGAGAGTACTACATCAAGGGAACACCCTGTGGGACAAAAAAATCTGAACAACAGCCTTCAGCCCTAGACTTCCCTCTGACAGAGCCTACCCAAATGAAAAGGAACCAGAAAACCAACCTGGTAATATGACAAAACAAGGCTCTTCAACACCCCCCCAAAAATCACACTAGTTTACAGCAATGGATCCAAACCCAAAGTGTCAGTCCCTGATTTACCTGAAAAAGAATTCAGGAGGTTAGTTATTAAGCTAATTAGGGAGGGACCAGAGAAAGATGAAGCCCAATGCAAGGAAACCCAAAAAATGATACAAGAAGTGAATGGAGAGATATTCAAGGAAATAGATAGCTTAAGGAAAAAACAACAAAAAATTCAGGAAACTTTGGCCACACTTTTAGAAATGTGAAGTGCTCTGGAAAGTCTCAGAAATAACTGAACAAGTATGAGAAAGAAATTCAGAACTCAAAGACAAGGTCTTCGAGTTAACCCAGTCCAACAAAGACAAAGAAAGAAGAATAAGAAAATACGAACAAAGCCTCCAAGAAGTCTGGGATTATGTTAAATAACCAAACCTAAAAATAATTGCTGTTCCTGAGGAAGAAGACAATTCTAAAAGCTTGGAAAACATATTTGGGGGAAAAAAAATCAAAGAAAACTTCCCTCGCCTTGCTAGAGACCTAGGCATGCAGATACAAGAAACACAAAGAACACCTGGGAAATTCATTGCAAAAAGATCTTCACCTAGGCACATCGTCATCAGGTTATCCAAAGTTAAGACGAAGGAAAGAATCTTAAGAGCTGTGACACAGAAGCACCAGGTAACCTATAAAGGAAAACCTGTCAGATTAACAGCAGATTTCCCAGCAGAAATCCTACAAGCTCTAAGGGATTGGGGCCCTATCTTCAGCCTCCTCAAACAAAACAGTTATCAGTCACCATAGGACCTCCGCAGAGGCCAGAACTGGCAGGGGGTTTTGCCATTTTCCAGGGCACAAAAAATGCCCAAGTAGGAGATTCACTGCTTCATTATTTGACCAATATTTTTAAAATACAGACCTGAATGATAAGAAGCCATTTATTCCAGGATTGGAGAGCAGAGGTTTTAGGCTGAAAAAACAGGAACGAATTTGGAGGGCGTGATGGTCAGTTTGACATGTCAACTTGGTTAGGCTGTATTACTCAGTTATTTAATCAAACACTAAAATAGGTGTTGCTGTATTTTGATTTTTTTTAATAGATGTATGTGATTAACATCTATAATCAGTTGACTTTCATTAAAGAGATTACTTTCTATAATGTGAGTGAGCCTCATTCAGTCAGTTTAAAGTCCTTAAGAGCAAAAACGGGTTTCCCAGAGAAGATATGCTGCCTCATGGCCGCAGCATGTCTTGTTTCCAGCTTGCCAGCCTGCCCTATTGCTTTTGAACTTGTCAGCTCCACAATTGCATAAACTAATTCCTTAAAATAAATCTCTCTCTCTCTCCCGTCTTTCTCTCTCTCTGTTGATCAATCAACAGAGAGACATATACAGAAAGATATCTATATAGAAATATACCTGGATATCTAGATACATATCTAGAAATAGATATACAGAAATATAAAGATTCCTATATTTATTTATTTATTTATGATGTGCTAATATAAATACATAACTTTTATATTCATTTAAATATATAAATATAAAGGCCTTTATATAAATATAAAATTTATACAAATTTATGTTTATATAGAGACGCTCTCTAGACAGAGAGCGAGAAAGAGCTCTTTCAGTACTATTTTGATATCTCATTTCCTTTTCTTTCTTTTTTTTTAAAGACAGGGTCTTGCTCTATCACCCAGGCTGGGGTGTAGTGGTACAATCATAGCCCACTATAACTTCAAACTGCTGGGCTCAAGCAGTCCTTCCATCTCAGCCCCTCTAGTAGCTGAAACTACAGGCATGAACCACCGCATCCAGCTCAGCATCTCATTTCAAATCTCATTGAGGCATCTGCCTGCAATAGTTGCTACAAAATATATATCATATGAATTCTGTTTCTCTGGAGAACTGTAACTGATGCTGCATGCTTGAGGAACAGAAAGAAGGCCAGAATTACTGGAGCACAATGGAAGTAGAGTGAGGAAGGGTAGACTGGTGGGAGAGTGATGTGCAATGAAGACAAAGAGGTAGGGAATGGCCAGGTTATCTTAGGCCTTGTAATTCCACAAAACAAGAATCTACAGATCAGATGATAAGTAACAGGTTAAGTGAAGAAAAATATCAAACTTTTACAGATCTGAAAATTGGACTAGGTTTCTTACCTATCAGATTAACAAATATTCTAAAGATTGACACCCACTTTGTTGGTGAGGCTATATGAAAACAAGTACTCTTAAAAAATCTCTGGTGGGAGGATAAAAGGGCACAATCCTTATGGAGGGGAATTTGGCAATATCTAACAAAACTACATATGCATTTATCAGTTGATCAAGCATTCCTAATTCAAGGAATTTACATTGAAGATGTGGACATATGAAAAACACAAAAGGTTATTCTTTGCAGCATTGTTTGTACTAGCACAATATTGGAAGTGACCTAAATGTCCATCCATAGGCAATTGGTTAATGAACTATGCATACTGCAGAGTTCCATGCAGCTGTTGGAAAAAAAAAAAAAAAAAAAAAAAAAAA
>NW_016814921.1:570568-577247 GCF_001698545.2 Rhinopithecus bieti
AAAAAAAAAAAAAAAAAAAAAAAAAAAAACATTCTTATATGGCGTGCCATCTAGGATATTTGTTAAGTAAAAAGCAAGAGGCAAATGAATATAAAGAGAATGCTAACTTCAACATAAGAAGGAAAGATAAATGAGAGAGAGAGAGAGTGTGTGTGTGTTTATTTTGCAAAACAAAATTCAGACCAAGAAAAAAAAAAGGCAGGAACTAAGAAAATGGTTTCCTATGGAGTGGAAGGGAAGGGGATAGAAATGAGACTTCCTTGAGGATAACTTTTTACATGATTTTGACTTTAGACTACATAAATATTTCAAGTAATCTAAAAAATAAAACAATGTAGTAGGTACAGAAATGTACCCCCTGGATTCTCTTCAAGGAAGCACCAGCTGCCCAGATGTGAGGAGTGCAGACAGCAGACAATCTCCAGCTGTCAGCAATTTCAGGGTGGCCTGGGCTGCAGAACTGTCTTATGCAGAGTCACAGCCTTCCTGGAGACAACCACATCCTATGACTAAGAGAAGCAGAAGCATAAGGCCCAGTGCAGGACAACTCTGTTGGACAATATTCCAGAGTTCTCCACCAGGTCAGCCAAAGCTTTGTATTGCCTACATTGCAGTTGTCATCTCTCTTTTCCTAAATCCTGTATTCTCTGTCTTCTCTTCACAGGTGTTGAACTTTAATTTGCACCCCAAGCTCTGTTTCAGCATCTGCTTCTGAATAATCTAGTTTGCAACATTTGCAGCCAAGAACAGGATTTCCAACCACCTGGCTAGCAATGAGGACCTCTTCACTGATGGTTAGGGAGAAGATATGCAGTCCCTGACACAGATGGTGGTCCAATTGTTCAATGGTTATGAGTTTGTTGGAAAGGTTCACCACTGAAAGGATATGCACTAGAGAGTGCTTTGTATCTCCTGTCTGAGAAGTATGGAGGAAATGGTAGCTCTAAGGATAACAATATTGGGTGGCTATTGTCAAGTGCCATTGATGTCTTAAAGAAAGATAGTGAATAGCTGAGGGCCTGTAACAGACAATTTAAAAGGTCTCTGGTAGTCAGAAGTGCTCTTTGTTTACATACAAATTAGCTTATCTCCTATAGCCAGAAGGGCAGAGAAAGTCGAGGATAAAGTTCAAGGCTTAATAGTCTGAGCAATGAATTTTAAAGAAACTTAATGTTCAATAATGACAGGTCTGTTATACCAAGGTTAGAGTGCTGATGGGGAAAATCCAGGCAACTGACTCTGGGATAGAAACATCTGGACCTATATATTAAGAGTGCAAAAGTAATTGTGGTTTACTTTTGCATCAACCTAATATATATAGAGAGAGATAGATACATAGAGAGGAAGGTCTCTGCAACACCATGGCAAGTAAACATGGTGATTTCTCCAGTCTTTCCCTAAAGAGACGTATGGCCATTTATTTGGGTAACTATGCACTAGGGAAAGGAAATATCCAGACATTTAAGGGGCTAGTGAACCTAGTGTCTAGGCTGACATTGATATCTAGAGTGCTGAAGCATCATTATGGTTCCCTGTTAGAGTGGAAATATGTTAAGGCCAAGTAATACAGTCCTGGTGAGCACCATGCTTACAATGGGATCTTTGAGTCCATATTCACACCCATTTGCCATTTCCCCAGTCTTGGAATTAGAATTGATATACTTGGTAGTTAGCATAAGCCTCACATTGGCTTCTTAGCCTGTGGAGTAAGAGTGGAGAAGGCCAAAGAGAAGCCTCGACAACTACCACCCCTTGCCAAGATAATAGATACAAATCACAGTGTTGCTTCCCAAGAGCAGCAGAAATTAGTGCTGCCCTTAAGAATCTGAAGGATACAGCAGTGGTGGTTCTATCCATTTAATTCGCTAGTCTGACTCCCGCAGGAACTGGATAAATCCTGGAGAACAACTAAACTACCGTAAGCTTAACCAGCTAATACCCCTGATCACAGCCACCATGCCAGACATGGTATCTTTCCTAGAGAAGATAAATATGATGCCGTATTGTACGGCATGTAACCACTGATTTAGTGAATACGTATTTTTTTTTCTGTCCCAATCAAGATTACCTGGAACAGTTTTGCCCCAAGATCTCTGTTGGCTTTCCCATTCTCTGTCATTAAATACCCACTGGTATTTAATGGACCATCTGAACATTCTATAGAACACCACTTAATCCACTACATTAATGGCATTATGTTGACATGCTACATAAGCGAGAATTGGCCGGCATGCTGGAGGTCTTAGTAAGACACGTGTGTTTGGAAGGGTGGAAGATAAACCCTGCAGTTTCAGGGACCTATCACATCTATAAAACATTTAAAGTTTCAGGGATCAAAGTTATGTTGGGACATTTCCTTAAAAGTAAAAGACAAGTTATTGTCTCTGGTACCTTCTTCCACAAAACAGGAAGCATATGATCTGGTAGGCTTTGGGTCCTAGAGGCAACACATTCCATACCTAGTGGTGCTTCTCTGGCTCATATACTGAGTGATGAATGGTTGCCAGCTTTGAACACACCCCAGAGTAAGAAAGGACTCTGCAGCAGGTCCAAGTTGCTAGGTAAGCAGCTCTGCCACGGGGGTCACATGAACCGCAGACCCAGTGGGGTGGGGTTATCAGTGGTGAGAAAGGATGCTGTGTAGAGCTTGTAGAAACTCTCCAGAAGAAAATCACAAAGCATGACCCCCGAGGTTCCGGAGCAAGGCCATGCCATCTATGGCAGAAAATTATGTACCTGGCATGTCACTTGGGCCCTATAAAAATGGAAAACTTGACCATGGGAAACCAAGTGATCACACATCTGAAATTGCCTCTCATGAGTAGCAAACAGGCAAATGCACAAATTCTTAAGATTGGGCATGCCAGCAGCAATCCCTCATAAGATGGAAGTAGAACATCAGGATTGATGAACCAGAGGACACAAAGTGAGCTGCATGGTAACCCAGACTCCCATGGCACCCACCATGGTTGCACCAGTGCCCCTCTCTCAGATGAAGGAGGTGGAAAAAGGCTGATCTTGGTTTCTGGATGGGTCAGCTTCATGTGTGGAAGCTGAGATAAAGGGCAGCTGCACTACAGTCTCCTTTAGAGATGACTTCAGCAGGGAGGAAGGAAAATCAGCTTAATGGGCAGAGGCCTTAGTGACAAGGAGGTCTGGGATAGAGGCATGTGGGTAGACATATGGAAGTACACAAAAGGTGTGAAGATTTTTGTATCACAACTTCATGTCCACCAGAGAGCATCCACTATGGAAGACAACCAAGTAGACAAAATTACTTGGGCAGTAGATGTCCGCCAGCTTTTTTCATTGTCTATTTAAGTACTGGTACAATAGGCACAAGTATCAGTATGAAGTCATGATTCGAAAATATACTTATTTCCTATCTCTAGTCCCTGAAGTGACCTAGAAGCAATTATACTCTAGTAGCAAAGAGCACATCTAGTTACCAAATCTTGATTTTTAAAATACTAATCTCCATGAAAAGGAAGAAGGCTCTTTGGACAAATGGTTGATTCTAGGTCTGGAACAGAGAAAGTACAAGGCGAACCTGTAACATATTTTTATACCAAAAAAGCAAGAAAGTGCTCAAAAGGTCACAAAAGCCAGCTTGAAGAAGTTCCTGCCAACCAAACTTGGGACGATTTAAGCAACAAAATAAGTAATGTTAATAAATAATATGACATTCATTAAAAGATTATAAGTCCACAGCATTCTTTTGTTAAAATAGGGGGAAGGGGAGAAAGAGAAAATGTTTATCTACAAAAGAATACCAGCTAATGGATGCAGTAGACATGATATATAGGAAAATTACCATTTTGTAACCACCAGTTGATATAGGTGAGAATCATTAATAGATGCTAAAACCAATGAGTAAAAAGTTATTGGGGAACATGCAACAGGATATTTGCACAGTTTCCAAATGTCATTCCACAAATTAATTATTCATTACAAAAAAGAAAAAAGATGTGCTTTTACAATGGAGAGATCTGGTGGACAACATCATAGCTATGTGATCAAATTTTGCCTCGGCAGCAATGGAGTAGACAATATTAGTTGTCTTTCGTTGTGATGCACTGAGAAGGACATGACCTTGCCTGGCCTATGCTCTTGCCAGAATGTTTAATTTGAATCTACCAGGAGAAAACAATAAGATAAATCCAGATTATGGGACAGCTTACAATAAAATAAACTTTCCAAAATTTCAAATGAAGGCAAAATAAAAAGTGAGGGAATTATATATTAAAGAAGACTAAAGAGTTATGATAGCCAAATGTAATACATGATCCTTGATTGCATACTGGATCAAAAACAAAAGCAAAAACAAAGCAAAATAAATTATAGAAAGTACATTCGTGGACAATTGAAGAAAATTGAGTATTGGACAGTATATTTGATAAAACTATTGTTAGCATTAAATTTGGGTGATATAATAATGATATTGTGGTCATGGAGCAGAATCTACTTATCTTTAGGAGATCCTGAAGTATGAAGGGGATACTTACTGAAGGGATGAAGTGCCCTGAGAGATAAAAGGAATGTGGCAAAATAACAAAGGGTAAATGACGCTGAAGGATAAAGGAGTATTCAGTGTTTACTATTTGTTCAGCTTTTCTGTGAACGTTATTTGAAGTTTTTCAAAACGAAGTGTTGAGGGCACAAGGATTTTCAAAATAATGTGCTGTATTCAAATACATTGCAATATTAGGTTGGTACAAAAGTAATTGCTGTTCTTGCCCCATTACTTTTAATGGCAAGAACTACAATTACTTTTACACTGACCTAATATGATTTTGGGCTGTTAATATACAAAATAAAGGATTTTAAATGGGAAACAGCCATACACAGTATAGACAAGGCTGGAAAAAAATGACTGACATGGAGGAAAAGCTTACAACAACCCCAGTAAATGCAGGGGAGAAAAACAAAGAAATAGACAGCAAGAAGCTACATTTGTGGTTCAATATTTCTGTAGCTGGAAGGAAAGTGGTGTGCAGAAATTTTTATTTTATTTTATTTATTTTTTTTGAGACAGGGTCTTGCTCTTTCACCCAAGCTGGAGTGCAGTGGTGCAATCACAGCTAACTGCAGCTTTGACCTCCCAGGCTCAAGCAATCCTGCCATTTCAGTCTCTCCAGTAGCTGGGACTACAAGTTTGCACCACCACACTGACTAAATTTTTGTATTCTTTATGGAGATGGGGTTTTGACATGTTGCCAAGACTGGACTTGAATTCCTGGCCTCAAGTCGTCCTCTAGCCTCAGACTCCCAAGTGGCTGGGATCACTGGCATGCACCACGGTGCCAGCAATTTTTAAAAATAGTTTGTAGATACGGGGTCTCACTATGTTGTTCAGACTTGTCTCAAACTCCTGAGCTCAAGCAATCCTCCCACCTGGGCCTTTCAATGTGTTGGAATTATAGGCATGAGCCACCGCGCCTGGTCTGGAAATGATTTTAATAGCATTTTCCCTAAAACCATTTTCCCAGGGAGAGTGGGAAGTTTATGGCAAGAGAGTGCGGATAATGGAAGATAAAGGGGAGAAAAAGATAGAATAAGAAGGTTTTAGGTCATTATCTGTTAACATCCTCTGTTCTTCCTACTGGCTTCTGTGACTTCAGGATACACACACCCAAACATATAATAAACCTTTGTACATGCCTCAAAAAAGGGGCAGATTCTGAGGTCACCTTGGGACCTCAGTTGTCTCTTGGCTTCTCTTTTTCTTTTTCTTTCCTTTCCTTTCCTTTTCCTTTCTCTTTCTCTTTCTCTTTCTCTTTCTCTCTTTCTGTTTCTTTCTTTCTTTCTTTCTTTCTTTCTTTCTTTCTTTCTTTCTTTCTTTCTTTCTTTCTTTCTTTCTTTCTTTTCTTTCTTTCTTTCTTTCTTTTCTTTCTTTCTTTCCATCTTTCTTTTTTTTAATTTATTTTTTATTATACTTTAAGTTCTAAGGTACATGTGCACAACATGCAGGTTTGTTACATATGTATACTTGTGCCATGTTGGTGTGCTGCACCCATCAACTTGTCATTTACATCAGGTATAATTCCCAATGCCATCCCTTCCCCCACCCCCTCCCCATAATAGGTCCCGGTGTGTGATGTTCCCCTTCCAGAGTCCAAGTAATCTCATTGTTCAATTCCCACCTATGAGTGAGAACATGTGGTGTTTGGTTTTCTGTGCTTGTGATAGTTTGCTGAGAATGATGGTTTCCAGCTGCATCCATGTCCCTACAAAGGACGCAAACTCATCCTTTTTTAAGGCTGCATAGTATTCCATGGTGTACATGTGCCACATTTTCTTAATCCAGTCTGTCACTGATGGACGTTTGGGTTGATTCCAAGTCTTTGCTATTGTTAATAGTGCTGCAATAAACATAAGTGTGCAATGTGTCTTTACAGCAGCATGACTTATAATCCTTTGGGTATATACCCAGTAATGGGATGGCTGAGTCATATGGTATGTCTAGTTCTAGATCCTTGAGGAATCACCATACTGTTTTCCACAATGGTTGAACCAGCTTACAGTCCCACCAACAGTGTAAAAGTGTTCCTATTTCTCCACATCCTCTCCAGCACCTGTTGTTTCCTGACTTTTTAATGATTGCCATTCTAACTGGTGTGAGATGGTATCTCATTGTGGTTTTGATTTGCATTTCTCTGATGGCCAGTGATGATGATGA
>NW_016814921.1:578420-645948 GCF_001698545.2 Rhinopithecus bieti
GACGTACTGGTGGGGTTTTGGTGTGGGTGTCCTTTCTGTTTGTTAGTTTTCCTTCTAACAGTCAGGACCCTCAGCTGTTGGTCTGTTGGAGATTGCTTGAGATCCACTCCAGTCCCTGTTTGCCTAGGTATCAGCAGCAGAGGCTGCAGAAGATAGAATATTGCTGAACAGTGAGTGCTGCTATCTGATTCTTGCTCTGGAAGCTTCGTCTCAGGGGTGAACCCTGCTATATGAGGTGTGAGGTGTCGGTCTGCACCTAGTGGGGGATGTCTCCCAGTTAGGCTACTCAGGGGTCAGGGACCCACTTGAGCAGGCAGTCTGTCCATTCTCAGATCTCAACCTCCATGCTGGGAGATCCACTGCTCTCTTCAAAGCTGTCAGACAGCTGTCAGACTCCACCCAGAGGTGGAGTCTACAGAGACAGGCAGGCCTCCTTGAGCTGCGGTGGGCTCCACCCAGTTCGAGCTTCCCGGAGCCTTTGTTTACCTACTTAAGCCTCAGCAATGGCGGGCACCCCTCCCTCAGCCTCCCTGCTGCCTTGCAGTTAGATCTCAGACTGCTGTGCTAGCAAGGAGGGAGGCTCTGTGGGCGTGGGACCCTCCGGGCCAAGTGTGGGATGTAATCTCCTGGTGTGCTGTTTGCTAAGACCCTTGGTAAAGCACAGTATTAGGGTGGGAGTTACCCGATTTTCCAGGTGTTGTGTGTCTCAATTTCCCTGGGCTAGGAAAAGGGATTCCCTTCCCCCTTGCATTTCCCAGGTGAGGCGATGCCTCGCCCTGCTTCAACTCTCGCTGGTTGGGCTGCACCTGCTGACCAGCACCGATTGTCCAGCACTCCCCAGTGAGATGATCCTGGTACCTCAGTTGAAAATGCAGAAATCACCCATCTTCTGTGTCGCTCACGCTGGAAGCTGGAGGCTGGAGCTGTTCCTATTTAGCCATCTTGCTCCCCCCCAAAAAAATACTTTCTTTCTTTTTTTGTATGTAACTCATAGTTCCATCTGTAGAGCCACCAGAAGATCTAGGATCAACTTTTCTTAAAGTTGTATAGCAAGGTCCTTCTTTTATGAGCCCTGAAAAGAAACTGAAATGTGACATGAATTGGACATTGGAAATAAATTATTGAAAACCCAGCATTTCCTAAGCAGTTATAGCTATGGGACTAAGTGCTGAAAACACCTAGAGCTTTCCCAGACGGGAAAGACAATATGATATATTCCCCATCTAATTCACTTTCCCCCTGTTTCTACATTTCTTCATCATCAATATTTCTCTCTGAACAAGTCAAGGTGGCATCAACAACACAAATGTCTGTCTTTGGCTGCCTTGGGAGCAGTCATGTACATCACTATTGGGTCATTCCATCTGAGGAAATTGACTCTTTTTTAGGAAAATGAAAAACTCTTTACAGTCCAGCAACTATCTCATTCGTTTTCTATGCTTTTCCTTGGGTGAAATATTGTTACATATTTTCACATTGACTCTGGTAATTCCAATTGTATTCCTTTAATGTTGTTATCCATAATAGTTTTCTCCACCACTGCAGAGAAAAAGAGATTTATCGTCAAGTCTTCAAGATATACAGGGCAAATACCAGTAGCTCAGCGTTCCTTGTCTTTGATGGGTTTCATCCCAAGTTTTAGCTGGACCTTGAGATGGTTTCCCTAACATTTCCATTTGTACCTGGGATGACAATTGATGCTGTACTTCTCTTCACTGAAATGAGAGAATATATTGACAAGTCATTTATATTTTCATAGTTACTTTATTATTTTCATTTTTATTTTTAATTGATAATAATCGTACATATATATGGGGTACATGTGACATCTTGATACATAGATATAATAAGTAAAGATCAAATAAGGGTATTTAGGATATCCATCACCTCAAACATTAATTTTTTTTGTGTTGGGAACATTTCAAATATTTTCTTCTAGTTATTTTGAAATATACAATAAATTATTGTTAACTACACTTACCCTACTGTACGTATGTTTGTACCCATTAACCAACTTCTCTTCCTCTCCACCTCCCCCCCCTACCCACCTCCCTCCACCCTACCCACCTCCCTCCACCCTCCCCAGTTTCTATTAACCATCATTCGACTCTCTACCTCCATGAGATCAATTTTTTAAGACAGGTTTTTTTATGTGCTGTTTGCAGGTTTGTAACATCACATCCTCTTCCTCTTTTTCTCTTTCCATTTTAACATTCTTTGCACTTCCTCACCTTTAACTTCTCCATCACTTCGTTTTCAGTGAGAGACAAGAGAGCTGTGTGAGACATGTTTTTCCAAAGCGTTTATTATGGTAGGCTTTGCAATCATTCTAGATGTTTGAAATGCTAGTGAAGGTATCAGTATAAGAGTAAAGAAATCCTATGTTGTCTTCAAGGATAAGCTACAATTGGGCAGTAATAAATTTTGGAAACAAGGTTTCCTCCAGTTGTTCTCAGGATCCAAAAAAAATCATGATTATTGTCTCACATTTATGTATATTAATTAATGTTTTAGAAAACACTTTGTTGCTGTCTAGAGATGTCTGACTTTTAAAATGTATTTTATTCCATTCATAAAACATACGAAATGCTACTCAGAATATCGCAAAATGTAAAAGTTATGAATTGTTTATTTCTAGAATTTTCCATTTAATATTTTCAGACTGGTTGACCACAAGTAACTGAAATTGCAGAAGCCAAAATGGTGCATAAGAAAGGACTACTATTTTCTCTTACCATATCAATTATTATTTAAAAATGTTTTAGTGGTTACCCTAGTGTTTCCATTAGAGGTCTTAAAACATCATGAAAATGAGTATTTTGAAAAAACCTTGCATGGATTTAAAACATTTTTTGCATTGAGATAAGCTTGTTAAAACATTCCTAAACAGGATCTATCTTGAGGCACAAAGATGGGCTAAACATCAGTTTGAAAAGAGCCCCTATCAAAACAATACAAATTTGTTAAAATTGAAGCAAAAAAAAAGCATCAAATTTAAGCTTGGGTGGGAAAATGGTGAAATCATTGATGCTTTACAAAAAGTTTATGGGGATAATGCTCCATAGCAATCAACAGTTTACAGATGGATAACTCATTTTAAGAAGGGATGAGACAATGTTGAAGAGAAGCCCATAGCAGCAGGGCAACCACATCAATTTGCAAGGGAAAAATTCATCTTGTTTGTGGCCTAATTGAAGAGGACTAATGATGAACACTACCCGATAACAGTGGTTCAGTTTACACAATTCTGACTAAAAAGTTAAAGTTGAGCAAACCATACACTCAATTGGTGCCAAAACCATTGATCCCAGATGAACTGCAGACAAGAGCAGAGCTTTGGATGGAAATTTTAAACAAGTGCTATTGAAGCCCTGAAGCATTTCTTCAAAGAATCATAACAGAAAATGAGACGTGGCTTACCAGTACAATCTTGAAGACAAAGCAATGGCTATGTGGAGGAGGAGTGGTCAAAGCAAAGCAAAAGCAGGCCAGTCAAGAGCAAAGATTATGGCAACAGCTTTTTGAGGATGCTCAAGGCATTTTGCTTGTTGACTTTCTGGAAGGCCAAAAAGTAATAATATATGCTTATTATAAGAAAGTTTTGAGAAAGTTAGCCAAAGCTGTAGCAGAAAAATGCCCAGGAAAACTTCACCAGAGAATTCTCTACCACAACAATGCTCCTTATTATTCTCCTCATCAAACAAGGGCAATTTTGTGAGTGTTTTGATGGGAAATCGTTAGGCATTCACTTTGCCATCTTAATTTGGCTCCTTCTGACTTCTTTTTGTTTCCTGATCTCAAAAAAATCTTTAAACAGCACCCATTTTTCTTCATTATTAAAGTTTTTACATTATTAAATGTAAAAAATACTGCATTGACTTGGTTAAATTCCCAGGACCCTCATTTCTTCAGGGATGGACTAAATGACTGGTATATTGCTTACAAAAGTGTCAAACTTGATGGCGCTTACGTTAAGAAATAAAGTTTTATTTTATTTTATCTATTAATTTCATTTTCCATGAACTTTGTCTCCTCATATAATTTAAGCTATTCTAAATCTACCTTTAAATAATGCTATACCACTTCACACATAGTACAGATATCTTATTATAGTATTTTTAATTATTCTGTCTCGTCTTTTATGACATTGTTAACCTAAAAGGAAAAAACTGAGATAAAATTAATATAAATAGGGAGTTATTTGGACCAAATTTTAGGACTGCAACCTGGGAGCATAGATTCAAGTTGCCCTGAATATACCCTCCAGTTAGTGGTAATTACAAGTGATTTTTAAAGAAAAAGAAGAGGCAATTCTGAGCTACTTACCAAGAATTTTACATTAAAATAACACAAGCGATTGATCAGCTATATATTGCTCTTTTGTATTACAAATTCCAGAAATTTCCAGAAGCTAATGGGAAAAGCAGCTCATCAAGAACAAAACGACTATAAACAATTGCCTTCAGGCATGGGTGTGTGAGGTTAGGTAACTGAAGTCCCATTAGTCTCTCTGGGCCTGATAAAGTTTGCACACCTAGCATAACTAAGACTGCTCTAAGCTATTTTTCTTTTCTCAACATTACTGACATTCTTTTCGTTTATCTTATGCTATAATCACCCAGTACTACTATTACCCTCGTTGCTTTAAACAAAGTTATTCTTTAGATCAATTAAGAATAAGAAAAATACCATGACAAACACAAGCTTAATTCCCCAAAAAGAAAAATATAATTTATTTTACCTTATTTTTTCTCTTATGCTCTTTGTTTCTTTATGTAAATCCAAGTTTCTGACTGATATAGTTTTGCTTTTTAAATAATTTCTTTTACTATTTCTTTTAGGGTATGTCTGCTGGTAATGAATTCTCACGTTTTGTTTGAGAAAATATATATATTTTTACTTTTGAAATTTAATTTCTTTTGGATATAGAATTCTACATTTATGAGATTTTTATTTTAATGATTTAAGTATTTCATTCCACTCTTTTCTTGTTTGCATGATTTCTGATGGGAAGCCTATTGTTATTCTTATCCTGTTACCTCTAAAAGCAACGTGGGTTTTTTTCCTCGGACATTTTTCAAGATTTTCTCCTTGTCTTTGATTTTCTGTAACTTGAGTATAACAAACCTAAATGTAGTTTTTTCGGTATTTTTCCTGCTTGGTGTTCTCTGAACTTACTGGACCTGTGGTTTGGTGTCTGTTATTAATTTTGAAAGATTCTCAGCCATTATAAATTCTGAGAGCTACCAGCTTCCTTTTAACTGTTCTCCACCAAGATAACATCCTTAACCTGCAAAGTTTTTTGTCTTTATGGTCAGCCTTACCCGCTGGGCAGAACTCCTGCAGCACTGCACTAAAGCTCTAGGCTTCCTCCCCTGTCTACTTCTAGTGACCACCCACCGCAGGGGAGACGGAACAGGTCTGGTGTTCTCAGCTTGTTCTTACTAGTGCAGAATCTTCTGCCTACTAACCAGTCAGGGCTGAGGTAAATTGGAGCCCTAGTATCTTCAGCCTGCCGTACTGGGGGTAGGGTTTTCGTCCTTGAGAGGAGGCTGTTTGGGAAGAAAGACCTTGTCTGCTATTCCTGCCTGAAATAGAGCTTCCATAACACAGGGCTTGGTGGGGGTAGGAGAAACATCAGCTGCCTGCCCATCACTGGTCACCATAGCCCTAAACTAGGAGCAGGGGAGGTGTGAGGTAGATGGGGTAGTAGGAAAGGGGAGAGGAATCCCATTCTTTTTGGTACAGATACCTGAAGTAGAGCTTCCATCATGTGGAGCTGATAGGGTCCATAACGGAGTAGTCTGTGCTTAAATGTCCCAGTCTTTCACTTTTCTTATCCAATATTTAGTAAATTCTCTTGAATAAAAGTTTTTTCTTTTGCTGTATGTCCTTAGTACAATTCCAGAGATGGGAATGATTTTTTTTTTTTTTTATCACTTTCATTAGTTAAATTGTTGTTTTGCTGGGGAGAGGTCCTACTGAGCTCCTTAATTCAACATTCTAAAAGTCCTTCCCCAAACATTTTTAACAGGTGCAAGACTTCGGTATGGTGAATTGAAAAGTGGAAGAAACACAGTAAATAATTAGTCTTCACCATCTGCCAGGAGCCAGAGAAAAATGCTTTCCCATTTCTTCCCCAGATGGATGGTCTGGAGACACATTTCTTATAATGTGCAGTCAAGGAACCAGTCATACATAGAGGCAGCCAACTTCTGCAAGTGCTCTGCTTCTTTCCTGGCTTTTCTTCTCCTTTACTTCCTGGTCAAGCACTTGCCCTTTAGTCTATGCCTTAGGTTCTGTTTTCTGGGGAAGTCAAAATAAACCGTATGCCATGCCTTTAATTATACTCCTTGCTTTTTAAATAACTTATAATTTTGACTATCATATTGGATTATAAGTAGTGAAAACGAGCATGAAATTTATTATTGGGTTTATAGCTTATTGTGAAAATGAAAATATTATATTCGATTTTAATATTGATTGTCTTATTGTTAACACGCTTTCTTACAGTTTATTTTTCAGTGATATTATTCATCAGAATGCATATTAGCACTTTCATTTGAATTGAAAATTAGCATTAAGCCTTTCTTTTAACAGAAAATAAATCTGTTTTGGCTAACTGATATAACTACAAAGCCTGACTTTGCTAATTAGTTTTAATGTAGACATTTTCCATAAATAAGCTTATTCTGCAGCTCTACAGTTTGTCAAAAACATTTAAAACTTTTCTTGTTGGGGGTGGGGACAGGGTCTCATTAATTAATGTCACCTAGACTGGAGTGTAGTCTGCTGCAACCTCTGTCTCCTGGGCTCAAGCAATCCTCCTGCCTTAGTCTCCCAAGTAGCTGAGACTACAGGTGCACAGCCACCATTCCCGGATAATATTTTGTAGTTTTTTGTAGAGACGGGGTTTCACCATGTTGACCATGCTAACATTTTCATCAAACATATAATATGAAAAAAAATGCTGAAATTAGCCATACAGTTGTTTCTTGAACAATACAGGTTTGTGGGCGTTTTCTGTTTGGGCTTTTTTTGTGCTATTAATTTTATTTATTTCTGCAGTCATTGTACCCAGTCAACAATGCCAAGCAATTGCATTTTTTAAAAAACCTCAAAACGGTTTCAACATTCTTGTCTTTCTCATCAGTCTCAATATGCTTCCTATTTTGATACGTATGCAATGAGTGCACCTTTCTTTTTAAACAAAATTCCAATGAGTCCAGCAAACAAATACATTACTATTTTAAAAATACATTGGTTGGTCTGGGCACAGTGGCTCACGCCTGTAATCTCAGCACTTTGGGAGGCCAAGGCGGGCAGATCACGAAGTCAGGAGATGGAGACCATCCTGGCTAACACCGTGAAACCCCGTCTCTAAAAAAATTAAAAAAAAAAAAAAAAAAAAATTAGCCGGGCGTGGTGGCGGGCACCTGTAGTCCCAGCTACTCGGGAGGCTGAGGCAGGAGAATGGCGTGAACCCGGGAGGCGGAGCTTGCAGTGAGCCGAAATTGCGCCACTGCACTCCAGCCTGGGCAACAGAGGGAGACTCCTTCTCAAAAAAAAAAAACAAAAAAACAAAAAACTTTGGTTGGGAAAGTGATAATACAATGATCATGAGTTGCTGGCTTATGAAATGTTTACTTTCTCAGAAATATGAACCACTCACCTGTACTTCCCCCCAACACTTTAACTAGTTCTCAAAGACTGCTTGTTATGAAATTTGATATGAAATAAGCTGAGANAAAATACATTGGTTGGGCTGGGCACAGTGGCTCACACCTGTAATCTCAGCACTTTGGGAGGCCAAGGCGGGCAGATCACGAGGTCAGGAGATTGAGACCACAGTGAAACCCCGTCTCTACTAAAAATGCAAAAAATTAGCCGGGCGTGGTGGCGGGAACCTGTAGTCCCAGCTACTCGGGAGGCTGAGGCAGGAGAATGGCGTGAACCCGGGAGGCGGAGCTTGCAGTGAGCCGAAATTGCGCCACTGCACTCCAGCCTGGGCAACAGAGGGAGACTCCTTCTCAAAAAAAAAAACAAAAAAACAAAAAACTTTGGTTGGGAAAGTGATAATACAATGATCATGAGTTGCTGGCTTATGAAATGTTTACTTTCTCAGAAATATGAACCACTCACCTGTACTTCCCCCCAACACTTTAACTAGTTCTCAAAGACTGCTTGTTATGAAATTTGATATGAAATAAGCTGAGAGCTTTTAATCCAGTTTTGCAAGTTTAGAAAATCTAGTATAAAGAAGACCTGGTAGCTTGAATGACACAAGTTTGAATGGTGTGGGTTCACTTATGTGAGAATTTTCTTCTGTCTCTTCCATCCCCTTGTCTTCAAGTGGAGTAGGCTGGGGAGGAGGAGGAAGAAGAGCAAGACAAACTCCTCTTCTTCCACCCCTTCCTCACCCTACTGGACTTGAACACAATGAGGATAAAGACCTTTATAATGATCCACTTCCACTTAATGAATAGTAAATATATTTTTTCTCCCTTATGATTTTCTTAATAACATTTTCTTTCCCCTAGATTACTTTATTGTAAAAATATAGTATATAATACATATAACATAAAAATATATGTTAATTGTTTATGTTATCAGTAAGGCTTCTAGTCAACAGTTAGGCTATTAGTAGGTAAGTTTTGGGGGAGTCAAAAGTTATACATGGATTTTCGACTGTATGCAGTCAGCACCCCTAACCCCTGTGTTGTTTGAGGGCCAGCTGTATTTCAAGTTTCCCAACTCTTTTTAAGTACGATGGGTTAAACAAGGTACTTCTAAGTGAAAAGAATAATAAATATAATTACTGGGCTGGCGCAGTGGCTCATATCTGCAATCCTAGCACTTTGGGAGGCTGAGGTGGGCAATTGCTTGATTTTAGGAGTTTGAGACCAGCCTGGGCAACATAGCAAAACCCCATTCTCTACAAAAAATACAAAAAATGACTGGGCATGGTCTCATGCACCTGTAGGTAGTCCTAGCTACTGAGGAAGCTGAGGCAGGAGAATCATCTGAGCCCGGGGGTTTGAAGCTGCAGTGAGCTGTGATCATGTCACTGCACTCCAGTCTGAGTGACAGAGTGAGACCCTGTCTCAAAAAAAGAAAAAACAAAAGACAAACAAAAACAAAAATACCCCACAAACAAACTCCCAAAAATCAAAAGCTTAATTATTATCATTTGTGAAGTTTTAGTAAATTCATTTTGAATTAAATGACTAATAACTAGGCAATAATCATTTGCAACCAAAAATTCTGATTGATTTCTTTTATTTCTTTTTTTTTTTTTGGAGACAGTCTCACTTTGTTGCCCAGCCTGGAATGCAGTGGCACAATCTTGGCTCACTTCAGCCTCTGTCTCCCGGGTTCAAGTGATTGTTCTGCCTCAGCCTCCTGAATAGCTGGGATTACAGGCATGCGCCACCAAACCTAAAAATTTTTTTTTTTTTAGTAGAGACAGGGTTTGACCATGTTGGCCGGACTGGTCTTGAACTCCTGACCTCAAGCGATCCTTGCACCTTGGCCTCCCAAAGTGCTGGGATTACAGGCATGAGCCACTGCGCCTGGCCTGGTTGTGATTGGTTTCTAATTCTTAGTGTTACAGGGGCCTAATCAAAAAATTTTTGATAATGAGACATAATATTTTTGGTATGTAACTCTGAAAGGGTTTAGAGAATTAAGTAATATAATATTAGGTCCTATGCCAGACCTTGAATCAGAATCTGTATTTTTAAAGGATCTCTAGGTGATTTGTATGCACATCAAAGTGTAAGGAGCACTGGTGTACATGATCTCAAATGAATAATTTAGACAATGCAGTGATAGTCAAGGTGTTTAGTTTTGCTTAGAAAAGGTCGCCATTTGCTAGATTTGGGGCTTAAAATTAAAAAGTGATATGTAGCTAGTACAAAGCCTCAAAAACACCCAAGTTCTTTGCCTACCTTCTCCTCAACCTTATCCACCTGTCCCAATTTCTTCTGTGCTCTGGCCAAATAGATCTGTCAATTCCTTGTGCATGACAAGTTTTGTTTCCTCCGGGCTTCTACATGCGCTGTTCCTGGAATGCTACTCCCCTCCCTCTTCACACAACCAAATTATTCTAATATTTCTCTCTCTTTTAAAAAAGATATATTTCAGCTTTTATTTTAGGTTTGGAGGTGCATATGCAGGGTTTTTACATGAGTGTATTGCGTGATGCTGAGGTTTGGGGTATGAATGACCCTGTCACCCAGGTCATAAGCATAATACCTAATAGTAGTTTTTCAGCCTTTGCCCCTTCTCTTTCCCTCTCCAGCCTCTAGTAATGCCCAGTGTCTATTGTAACCATCTTCGTGTCCATTGGTACTCAACGTTTAGCTCCCACCTATAAGTGAGAACATACAGTATTTAGTTTTCTGTTGCTGCATTAATTTGCTTAGGATAATGGCCTCCAGCTGTATCCATGTTGCTTTACAGGATATAATTTCATTCTTTATTGTGGCTGCATAGTATTCCATGGTGTATGTGTACCACATTTTCTTTATGTAATCCACCATTGAAGAGCTCCTGGGTAGATTCCATGTCATTGCTATTGTGAATAGTGCTGTGCTGAATATATGTGTGCATATCTTCTTGGTGGAATGCTTTATTTTCCTCCGGGTACTCATCCAGTAATGAGATTGTTGGGCAAATGGTAATTCTGTTTTAAATTCTTAGAAATCTCCAACTGCTTTCCAAAGTGGATGAACTAATTTACATTCCCACCAACAGTGTATTAGGGTCTCCTTTTCTCCACATCCTTGCCAGTATTCATTATTGCCTGGATTTTTAATAAAAGGCATTTTAACTGGAGTGACAGGATATCTCATTGTAGTTTTGATTTGCATTTCTTTGATGATCAATGATGTTGAGCACCTTTTCATATACCTGCTTGCCATTTGATATGGTTTGGCTGTGTCCCCACCCAAATCTCATCTTCAATCGTAACTCCCCAAATTCCCACAGTTGTGTGAGGAAGCTGGTGGGAAGTGATTGAATTATGGGGGCAGGACTTTCCTGCATGGTTCTTGTGCTAGTGATTCTCACAAGATCTGATGGTTTTAAAAACGGAAGTTTCCCTGCACAGCTCTCTTTTGCCCACTGACATTTATGTAAGATGTGACTTGCTCCTCCTTGTCTTCCATCATGATTGTGAGGTCTTCTCAGACAGGAGGAACTGTAAATTCATTAAGTCCTTTTTTCTGTATAAATTACCCAGTCTTGGGTATATCTTTATTAGCAGCATGAAAATGAACTAATACACCATTTGTACGTCTTATTTTGAAAAAATGTCTACTCAGATCTTTTCCCCAATTTTTAATTGGATTATTAGTTTTTTTTCCTATAGATTTGTTTGAGCTCCTTATATATTCTGGTTATTAATCCCTTGTCAGATGGGTAGTTTGCAAATATTTTCTCCCATTCTGTGGGTTGTTGCTTCACTTTGTTGATCATTTCCTTTGCTGTGCAGGAGTTTTTTTAACTTGATGTGGTTCCATTTGTCGATTTTTGCTTTGGTTGCCTAGGCTTGTGGGGTATTACTTAAGAAATCTTTGCCCAGACCAGTGTCCTGTAGAGTTTCCCCAATGTTTTTTTTTACTAGTTTCATAGTTTAAGGTTGTAGATTTAAGTATTTAATCCATTTTGACTTAATTGTATATGGCAAGAGATAAGGGTCTAGTTTCATTGTTCTATATATGAATATGAATATGAATATTTCCCAGCACCATTTATTGAAGAGACTGTTCTTTCCCCAATGTATATTCTTGGCACCTTTGTCAAAAATGAGCTCACTGTAGACTTATGGATTTGTTTCTAGGTTCTCAGTTATGTTCCATTGGTCTATGTGTCTGTTTTTATGCCAGTACCATGCTGTTTTGTTACTATAGCTCTGTAGTATGCTTAAAATCAGGTAGTGTGATTCTATCATTTTTTTTTTTTTTTTTTTTTTTTCCAGAATGGCTTGGCTATTCTGGGTCTTTTCTGTTTCCACATAAATTTTGGATTTTTTTTTATTTCTGTGAAGACTGTCATTGGTATTTTGATAGGGATTGCATTGAATCTGTAGATTGCATTGGGCAGTATAGATGTTTTGACCATATTGATTATTCTCATCCATGAACATGGAGTATCTTTTCATTTTTAAATGTCTTCAATTACATGCAACAATGTTTTATAGTTTTCATTGCAGAGATCCTTCACTTCTTTGATTAAAGTTTATTCCTAGGTATCTTATTTTATTTGTAGCTATTGTAAACAGGACCATTTTCTTGATTTCTTTTTTGAGATTGTTCACTTTTGGCATATAGAAATGCTACTGATTTTTGTATGTTAATTTTGTATCCTATGTCTTTACAGAATTTATGAGTTCTAAAAGTTGTTTTTGTGGAGTCTTTAGTTTTTTCCAAATAAAATATTACATCATTTGCAAACAAGGATAATTTTACTTCTTCCTTTCCAATTTGGATGTACGTTATTTCTTTCTTTTGTCTGACTGCTCTAGTTAGAACATCAAGTAATGTATGTTGTATAAAAGTGGTGTAAGTGGGCATCCTTGTCTTGTTCCAGGTCTTAGATGAAAGGTTTTCAGTTTTTCACCATTCAGTATAATACTAGCTGTGGGTTTGTTGTATATGGCTTTTATTATGTTGAGGTATGTTCCTTCTATACCCAGTTTTTGAGGGTTTTTATCATGAAGGGATATTGAACTTTATCAAATACTTTTTTAGCATCACTTGAAATTATCACATGGTTTTTGTCTTTCACTGTGTTGGTATGATGTATCACATTGATTAGTTTGTGTATGTTGCAACATCCTTGCATTCCTGGGATAAAAGCCACATGGTCAATGTGTTGCTAAATTTGATTTGCTAACATTTTCTTGAGGATCTTCTTATGAATATTCATCAGGGCTATGGGCCTTTAGTTTTCTTTATTTGACATGTCTTTGGTTTTGTTATCGTGGTAATAGTAGCCCAGTAGAATGAGTTTGGAAGTACTTTCTCCTCCTCCATTTTTCAGAACAGTTTGAGTAGGATTGGTATTAGTTTTGTTTTTGTTTTTGTTGTTGTTGTTGTTGTTGTTGTTTTTGAGATGAAATCTTGCTTTGTCCTCCAGGCTGAAGTGCAGTGTTTCGATCTTGGCTCACTGCAACCTCTGCCTCCCGGGTTCAGGCAATTCTCTGCCTCAGCCTCCCGAGTAGCTGGGATTACAGGCGCCTGCCACTACGCCCTGCTAATTTATTTTGTATTTTTAGTAAAGATGGGGTTTTACCATCTTGGCCAGGCTGGTCTTGAACTCCTGACCTTGTGATTCACCTGTCTCAGCCTCCCAAAGTTTTGGGATTACGGGCTTGAGCCACCGCATCCGGCTGGTATTAGTTCTTTTTTTTTAGTGTTTGGTAAAACTCAGTAGGGAAGCCATTGGCTCCTGGGCCTTTCTTTACTGGGAGACTTTTTATTATGGTTTAAATCTCATTACTTGTTATTAATCTGTTCAGGTTTTGGATTTTGTCATGGTCCAATTTTGGTAGGTTGTATTTGTCTAGGAATTTATCCATTTCTCCTAGGTTTTCCAATTTACTGGCATGTAGTTGTTCATAGTAGTGTCTAATGATCATTTAAATTTCTGTGGTATCAGTTGTAATATCTCCTTTTTCATCTCTGATTTTATTTATTTAAGTTTTAGCTCTTTTTTTCTTAGTCTGGCTAAAAGTTTGTGAATTTTGTTTATCTTTTCAAAAAAACAGCTTTTAATTTCACTGATTTTAATTTATTTTATTTTTTTATTTTTCAGACAGTGTCTCTCTCTGTCGCCCAGGCTGGAGTGCAGTGGCGGGATCTCGGCCCACTGCAACCTCCGTCTCCCATGTTCAAGCAGTTCTCTGCCTCAACCTCCCGAGTAGCTGAGATTACAGGCACCTGCCACCATGCCCAGCTAATTTTTTTTTTTTTGTATTTTTAGTAGAGATGGGGTTTCACCATCTTGGCCAGGCTGGTCTTGAACCTCATGATCCACCCACCTCGGCCTCCCAAAATGCTGGGATTACAGGCGTGAGCCACTGCCCCTGGCCTTCACTGATCTTTTTATTTTTTCTCATTTCAGTTTTCTTTATCTCTGCTTGGATCTTTGTTATTTCTTTCCTTCTACTAATTTTGGGTTTAGTTTGCTCTTGTTTGTCTAGTTCTTTAAGATGCACTCACAGGTTGTTTATTTCAAGTTTTTCTGTTTTTTTTTTTTTTTTTATGTAGGCATTTATTACTATAAACTTTCCTCTTAGTATTGTTTTCTTCATATCCCAAAAGGTTGTGTTATGTTGTGTTTTCCCTTTCATTTGTTTCAAAACGTTTTGAATTTCCTTCTTTATTTCTTAATTGACCGGCTGGTCATTTAGGAGCATAGTGCTTAACTCCTATGTTTTTGTACAGTTTCCAATGTTTCTCTTGTTATTGATTTCTAGTTTTATTCCATTGTGGTCAAAGAAGGTACTTGATATGATTTCAATTTTTAAAATGTTTTAAGACTTGTTTAGTGGCCTAACATGTGAGCTATCCTTGAGAAGGATCCATGTGCTGAGAAGAATATGTATTCTGTAGCCATTGGCTGAAATGTTCTATAAATATCTGTTAGATTCATTTAGTTGATAGCGCACATTATGTCTGATGTTTCTTTGTTGATTTTTCTGTCTGGAAGACCTGTCCAGTGCTGAAAATGGGCTGTTGGAGTCTCCAGCTATTATTGCGCTGGGGTCTTTCTCTTTAGCTTTGAAAGTATTTGCTTTATATATCTAGGTGCTCCAGTGTTGGGTGCATATGTATTTAGTTGTTATGTTCTCTTGCTGAATTGACTCCTTTGTCATTTATGACCTTATCTCTGACATGAAATCTATTTTATCTGACATAAGTATGGATCATTTCAGTTTTTTTTTTTGGTTTCCATTTGCATGAAATATCTCTTTGCATCCCTTTATTTTCAGTCTATTTGTGCCTTTATAAATGAAGTGTGTTTCTCACAGGAAATAGATCATTGGATGTTGTTTTTTAAAAATCCATCCAGCCACCCTATGTCTTTTGGCTGGAGAGTTTAGTTCATTTACATTCAGTATTATTATTGATAAGTCAGGACTCACTCCTGCCATTTTAAATAATTGGTTTCCTGGTTGTTTTGTGGTCTTCTCTTCCTTCCTGTCTTATTTTTTGTGAAGGTGATTTTTTTCTTGTTGTATGTTTTAATTTCTTCCTTTTCATTTTTTACGTATCTGTTGTAGGTTTTTTGATTCGAGGTTACCATGAGGCTTGAAAATGACATCTTATAACCCATTATTTGAAACTGATGGCAAGTTAGCCCTGATTGCAAAAACAGACTAACAAAGAAGCAAAGAAAATACTAATACTAATTCTACAATTTTAGTTCATCCCTCCTGCTTTTTAACTTTTTGTTGTTACTATTTGTATCTTATTATACTATGTCTCAAAAAGTGTTTGCACTTACTATGTTTACTAAGTTCTTTTAGTCTTTCTTTTAGTATACAAGTAGTTTACACATCACTATTACAGTGTAATAATATGTTTATCTGTGTACTTACTATTACCAGTGAGTTTTGTACCTTAAGATGATTTCTTATTGCTTGTTAATGTCCTTTTCTTTCAGACTGAAGAACTCTGTTTAGCATTTCTTGTAGGACAGGTCTGGTGTTCATTAATTACCTCAGTTTTCGCTTGTCTGGGAAAGTCTTTATTTCTCCTTCATGTTTGAAAGATATTTTTGCTGGATACGCTATTCCAGGATAAAAGATTATTTTTCCTTTAGTACTTTAAATACATCATGCCACTCTCTCCTTGCCTGTATGGTTCCACTGAGATGTCTGCTGCCAGACGTATTGGAGCTTCTTTTATGTAATTGTTTCCTTTTCTCCATCTGCTTTTAGGGTTCTTCCTTTAACCTTGACCTTTAGAAGTTTGATTATTAAATGCCTCGAGATAGTCTTAGTTGGGTTAAGTCTGCTTAGTGTTTTATAACCTTCTTTAATTTGAATATTGGTATCTTTCTCCAGGTTTGGCAAGTTTTCTGTTATGATGCCTTTGAATAAACTTTCTACCTCCTCCTTGAGGCCAATAACTCTTGGATTTGCCCTTTTGAGGCAATTTTCTAATATCTTAAAGTCATGCTTCATTCTTTCTCTATTTTTTTTGTCTTCTCTGACTGTGTTTTTACAAATAGCCTGTTTCATGCCCACTAATTCTTTCTTCTGCTTGATTAATTTGGCTATTAAGAGATGCTGAGGCATTCTTCACTATGTCAGTTGAATTTTTCAGTTCCAGAATTTCTGCTTGATTCTTTTTCATTATTTCAATCTTTTTGTTAAATTTATCTGATAGGAGTCTGAATTCCTTCTCTGTGTTATCTTGAATTTCTTTGAGTTTCTTCAAAATAGCTATTTTGAATTCTCTGTCTGAAAGGTCACATATCTCTTTTTCTTCTGGATTGGTGCCTTATTTAATTTGGTGAAGTCATGTTTTCCAGGATGGTCTTGAGGCTTGTGCATGTTAATTGGTGTCTGGGCATTGAAGACTTAGGTATTTATTGTAGTTTTTGCAGTCTGGGCTTGTTTGTTTACATCCTTCTTGGGAAGCATTCCAGGTATTTTAAAGGACTTGGGTGTTGTCATCTAAGTTGTTGGTCACTACAGCTGTATCTGTATCAGGGGCCACACCAAGCCCACTATTGCTATGACTTTTGCTGGCTCATAGAGGTACCACCTTAGATAAGATCTCAGAAAATTCTCTGGATTGCCAGACAGAAACTCTTGTTTTCCTCTGTCACTTCTCCCACTTACCGCCAAAAATGGAGTATCTCTGTGTGTGTTGAGATACTTGGGATTAGGAGAGAGGTGATACAGGTACTCCTGTGACCACCATACTGGAACAGTGCAGGGTCAGACCTGAAGCCAGCATAGCACTGGGTGTTACTCAAGGCCAATGGCAAACACTGCCTGGCTACTGCCAATGTTCACTCAGGCTTCAAAAGCTCTTCAGTCAGCAGTTAGCCAACATAGCCATGCTTGTGTTCTTCCCTTCAGGGCAGCAAGCTCCTCTCTGGTCCAGGGAAAGTTCCGAAATGTCATCTTGAGCCAGGCTCTAGAGTCAGGAACCTTGGGAAGCTACTTGGTGTTCTATTCGACTGCAGATGAGCTGGCACTCAAGACACAAGACAAAGCCCTTCCCACTTTTTTCTCCCTTTCCTCATCCAGAAGAAGACTCTGCTCATGGCTACCACCACCCCAGGCCCATGACAAGTACTACCTGGCTACCTCTGATATTGACTAAAGGCCCAAGAACTCTTCAGTCAGCTTATGGTGAATGCTGCCATGGGTCTCTCCCTTCAGGGCAGCAGGCTCCCTTCTGGTCCAGGGCAGGTCCAGAAATGCTGCTCAGGAGCCAAAGCCTGGAATTGGGGACCACAGGAGGTTGCCTGGTGCTCTACCCCACTGTGGCCAACCTGGTACCTGAACTACAAGACAAAGTCCCCTTTATTCTTCCCCCTCCTTTCCTCAAGGAGGTGTCTCTCTCCATGTCCACCACAGCTGGGAATGTACTGGGTCACACTAAAGCCAGCATGTCTCTGAGTCTCACCCAAGACCCTCCGTGAGTACTATCTTATTATTACTGTTGTTTATTCAAGACCGAAGAACTCTTTAGCTAGCAGGTGATGAATGCTGCCAGGACTGGGTCCTTCCTTCAAGACAGCAGGTTTCCTTCTGGCTCAGGGTGTATCTATTATGCCACCCTGGGGCTACAGCCTAGAATGGGGACTTCAAGACTGCCTGTGCCATATTCTACTGTGGCTGAACTGGTATCCAAGTTGCAAGACAAAGTCCTCTTTACTTTCTCCTGTCCTCTCCTCAAGTGGAAGGAAAGAAAATCTCCTGGAGCTGCAAGCTGCACTGCCTGGGATTGGGGAAGGTTGACACAAGCACTCTCTTGGCCTCCTCAGCTGTTGTCTCAGTACGATGCAAGCACCCCAAGTCCACGGGCTCAGAGTGTAGCATAGCACCAGGACTTGCCCAGTAATTGCTGTCCCTCTGGCCTAGACTGCCTATTAAGTTTATTTAGGACTCCAGAGCACTTAAGCCAATGGTGGAGAGGCTTGCTGAAACTCAGATTCTGGCCGCTGGGATGGACAATTCAACTCTGGCTAGGGCTGGTCTAAATGCTCAGCTGGACATCAGCTGATTTCTGCCCTGTGTTGCTTTCCACTGTGATAGGGTAGCACTGAATTCCAAAGTGAAGTCCCACAGTCACTGTGCTCTCCTTCCCCAAGTATACAGATCGTCTTTCCAGGAGATGGGGGAGGGGTAGTTTCATCAATTCAAGACTGTCTTTTCTACCGTCTTCAGTGTTCTTTCCTTAATACGATGTTAAAATCAGATACTGTGATCACTCACCTGATTTTTGTTTTTTACGAAGGTGCTTTCTTGCGTGGACAGTTCTGGTGTTCCTGAATGGGGAATGATCACTGGAGGATTTTATTCAGCCTTCTTACCACACTCCTCTTCCACTCAATGTGTACTAACAGTAGCAGTTGTTATAATGATTATTTCACTCAGCAAATATGAATATACAGTGTTAGTCAAAAATGTAATGTCCTTTAAATATAACAGATGTTGAATTATTGCACCATATTTTAAGTTGAGAGGTATAGGCAGTAACTGCAAGCACTAGATGATGGTAACTTTACTTTTCTTTTCTTTTCTTTTTTTTGAGACAGAGTCTCACTCTGTTGCCCAGGCTGGAGTGCAGTGGCACGATCTCAGCTTACTACAAGCTCTGCCTCCTAGGTTCACAGCATTCTCCTGCCTCAGCCTCCTGAGTAGCTGGGACTACAGATGCCTGCCACCACACCCGGCTAATTTTTTTTTTTTTTTTTTTTTTTTTTTTGAGACGGAGTCTCGCTCTGTCACCCGGGCTGGAGTACAGTGGCCGGATCTCAGCTCACTGCAAGCTCCGCCTCATGGGTTTACGCCATTCTCCTGCCTCAGCCTCCCAAGTAGCTGGGACTACAGGCGCCCACCACTTAGCCTGGCTAGTTTTTTGTATTTTTTTTGGTAGAGATGGGGTTTCACCGTGTTGGCCAGGATGGTCTTGGTCTCCTGACCTTGTGATCTGCCTGCCTGCCTGCCTTTTCCTCCCAAAGTGCTGGGATTACAGGTGTGAGCCACCACGCCCGACTGGTAACTTTACTTTTAAAGTATGGTTCATTTAATGGAAATTCAAATAAAGTGTGTGGTAGTTCACACTCAAATGCAAGGTGGGAAATTTATTGGTTTTTAAACATTCTTTAACAAGTTTATTTTAATATAACGTTAAATTATCTGAAGCTAATTGTTTCTTCCTTCCTTTATTTAATAACCATTTATTGAATGTTTACCTTATGCAAGACTCACTGCTAGGCCTAAATACAAAGATCTGTAAGACATAATTCCTTCCTCAGATAATTTACAGTCTAGTATGAAAAAAAAAGATATTTCGAAACAGAAAAATTGGAAATCATTGTGATACACACTTTATTGATAACATAATAGTTGGCACTAGCTGTGATTCTGGAGGTAGAGTGCATGTCTAAGGCCTACAGTGAGCAACCTTATCTCAGTTCTCACTACCACTGCAATTGGATTGAGAATAAGCATGAGACTCAAAAGCAGTCAATGAATCAGAAGTCAGTGTGACGAGATCCTTGATCTTTCTTGCTGAATAAAAAAAAAAAAAAAAAAAAAAAACCCAGGAAGAGTATAAGACTGGAGTTCTGCCAGCATCTTGCTGCCACCGAAGCATTAGATTGAAGCCAGCATAGCAACTCGCTTTGCTGACAGTCCTTCTTTCAAGAGGAGATTATGATACATAGTGAGATAGGAGGGATGTGACTACACAGAGAAAGGATGATGTGAAGACACAGGAAGAAGATGGATATCTGCAAACCAAGGAGAGAGGCCTCAGGAGAAACTGAACCTCCTGACACCTTGTTCTTGGACTTTCAGCTCCCAGAAATATGAGAAAATAAATTTCTGTTGTTTAAAACATCTGATCTGTGGTGTTTTGTTATGACAACCTAAAAGAAGTGCCAATTCATATTAGGTGTAGAGAGAGAAAGTATACATTGAAGGGAGAGCCAAAGGAAAAGATAGTTAATGTCATCAAACTATGTTATTTCACTTTAGAATCAGTAATATATGCACACATTACAAAATGTCATATATGTTTAATAAATGGTTACTGTTTTTATTTACTGCATGTTTGAAACACATTTTCTTTTACTCTAGTATAGAACATTTTCATGGTGAAAATATCAGTGTAAATAGAAAGCCGCTAAATCTTGGCTAATTTGGTGGCTACTTTTGTATTTTGAAAGCAATCTATTTTATCTCTAAATAATCCTTTTATTGTGTCTGAAATTATACAGTTAGAAATTTATTACATTCGATCTCTTTAAACTTGAAGATTTTGTCTTCATTGATTCATTTTAGGGCTTTATATAAAAGTGAAATTTAGGCTGGGCACAGTAGCTCACGCCTGTAATCTCAGCACTTTGGGAGGCTGAGACAGGCGGATCACCTCAGGTCAGGAGTTCGAGACCAGCCTGGCCAACATGGTGAAACCCCCGTCTCTACTAAAAATACAAAA
Organism: Rhinopithecus bieti; assembly: GCF_001698545.2. Classification (NCBI taxonomy): domain Eukaryota; kingdom Metazoa; phylum Chordata; class Mammalia; order Primates; family Cercopithecidae; genus Rhinopithecus; species Rhinopithecus bieti. The sequence continues at coordinate 599,123 of NW_016814921.1, forward strand.
AAAAATTAGCTGGGTGTGGTGGTAGGCACCTGCAATCCAAGCTACTAGGGGGGTTGAGGCAGGAGAATTGCTTGAACCTGGGAGGTGGAAGTTGCAGTGAGCCGAGATCGCGCCATTGCACTCCAGCCCAGGGGACAAGAGCGAGACTTCATCTCAAAAAGAAAAAAAAAAAGTGAACTTTATAGGGGCAGAAAGAGGTATGTATGGAGGATAACTTCAGGGAGGACATGAGAGCCTTATTTAATTTGACTCAGAAGCCGACCTTTGTGTGTAAACCTCTGAATGGAAAATAAGAGGACCAAGGGAGAAAAAAGAGAGCTCAAATAGATAAACTTCACCTTTTCACCTTGGGCCCACCTTAAAAATATAGTGTTCTATGGGGAAAGGATTCCCCGTTCAATAAATGGTGCTGGTAGAACTGGCTAGCTATATGCAGAAGATTGAAACTGGTCCCTCTCCTTATACCATATACAAAAATTAACTCAAGATGGACTAAAGACTTAAATGTAAAACCCAAGACTACACAAATCCTGGAAGACAACCAAAGCAATACCATTCAGGAAACAGGTACAGGCAAAGATTTCATGAAGAAGATGCCAAAAGCAATTGCAATGAAAGCAAAAGTTGACAATTGGGAGCTAATTAAACTAATGAGCTTGTGCAGGGCAAATGAAACTATCAACAGAGTAAATAGACAACCTACAGAATGGGAGAAAATTTTTGTAAACTATGCATCCGACAAATGTCTAATATCCAGCCTTTATAAAGAACTTAAATTTACAAGAAAAAAACAAGCCCATTAGAAAGTGGGCAAAAGACATGAACAGACACTTCTCAAAAGCAGAAATACATGCAACCAACAATGATATGAGAAAGCTCAACATCATTGATCACTAGAGAAATGCAAATCAAAACCACAAATGCAAATCAAAATCACATCACTCAAAATGGCTATTACTAAAAAGTAAAAAAAAAAAATAACAGGTGCTGGTGAGGTTGCAGAGAAAAAGGAACATTTATACACTGTTGGTGGGAGTGTAAATTAGTCCAACTATTGTGGAAGACAGTGTGGCAATTCCTCAAAGACCTAGAGATAGAAATACCATTTGACTGAGCAATCCCATTACTGGGTATATAACCAAAGGAATATAAATCATTCTATTATAAAGACACATGCATATGTATCTTCATTTACAGCATTATTCACAATAGCAAAGACATAGAATCTACCTAAATGCCTATTAATAATAGTCTGGATAAAGAAAATGTGGTACATATATACTACGTAATACTATACAGCCATAAAAAGAATGAGATCATGTCCTTTGCAGGGACATGGATAGAGCCAGAGGCCATTATCCTTAGCAAACTAATGCAGGAACAGAAAATCAAACACTGCATGTTCTCACTTATAAGTGGGAACTAAATGAAGAGAACACATGGACAAACAGAAGGGAAAAACACACACTGGTGGCTATGGGAGGGTGAAGGTGGATGAGGGAGAGGATCAAGAAAACTAACTAATAGGTACTAGGCTTAATACCTGGGTGATAAAATGATCTATACAACAAACCCCCACGACACCACAAGTTTACCTATGTAACAAGCCTGCACATGCACCCTTGAACTTAAAATAGAAGTTTAAAAAATAGAGCTTTTCAGTGGCCAAAATTTCCTGTGTTGTTTTCCTTTTTAAAAAATCACTAGACCACACAAACAAACCTGTACAAAATTGTTTATAGTAGCTTTATTTGTAATAGCATCAAACTGAAAACAACAAAATGTTCCCCAATGGGTGAATGATTAGACTGTGGAACATCCATATGTTGGAATACTACTCAGCAATCAAAAGATCACACTTATTGATATAGATGACAATTTGGATAGAGTTCAAGGGAATTATGTAGAGTGAAAAAAACCCTGTCCCTAAAGGTTACACACTGTACTCTTTCATTTATATAACATCCTCAAAATGACAAAATTACAAAGATGGAAGACAGATTAGTGGTTGCCAAGAGTTAGAGTTGTTATATGGGGAGGGAGGTGGGTGCATCTATAAAGGGGTAGTAAGAAGGAGATCTTTGTGGTGAGGTCTGTATTGTTTATAGTGATAGTTACATGGAATTACACACGATAAAATGAAATAGAGCTATATACAGACAATGTACCAATGTCAGATTCCTGGTTTTCTTACTGTACTATAATTACACAAGATGTTACTATGGGGGAAATTGGGTGAAGGGTACATGGACCATTCTGTATTATCTTTGCAACTTTCTGTGAATCTATAATTATTTCAAATAAAAAGTAAGATATAAACAATCATTTGAGGGCTTTCGTCATTAGAGAAATTCTTATTGGATTCAATGGAGGCAGTTTCTTTGGGATCCTTACTTTAATGACATGCTAGAGAAAAATGAAAAGTAGGTGAGAGACTGAAGGCAGTAAGCCTTGCTGTGCAAATTTAGTGAGCCATATGAAATGTCAGAGAGTATATTGATTTTCACAAGACTAAAGGCCTTTAGAATAGAGGTTTCTAAAATAAATAATTCATTTATACAATGTCACCTAATGCATAGCTGTAGTTATAGGGTGACTCTTGATCATAGGGATGGAAAGGAAGTTGAGGCAGAAACTTCCAGATTCCCACAGTCCCTTCACATGGTTACAGAAAGGCCATAGTGAACTTCCTTCTCTCCTCTCCCCTCAGCTACAGTGCAACTTAGTTTCAGTTTAGTTTTTGATTTGGGAAACTTGAACCATCTCTAGGTAATTTCTAGTCCAGAGAACTTGTACTTGCACAATGTCCTTCTTCGGCAAAGTCCAAAGTTTGGCTGTAGCAAATTTGAATCCTTGTGGGGGTTCCCTTATTAGAGAACAAAGATTAAGAATGACTAGAAATCTTCCACATGTTGAAAAAGACAATTGAAATTAATTTCTTTGCAGAGGGGCAGAAATAAATTCTAAAGAGTTAATTTACATAAGGCCAGTGTCCAGGTAGCAGGAGGAAGTAACTAACACAGTGCATGCTTTTCTTCTTTTAGTTTTCATCCAGTCCTTCCATAAACCACTTCGGTCTGGGCCTCTATTTCCTTATATGCAATAACAGTTAATTGCGGTATCTCATGTGTTTTCTGGCATTATCTTAAATTTGGTTTCATATCTGTTCCTTTTGAGGTGAGAGTGGAACTGCCACGTGGAAATACTAAGGTTGTAGTAAGTACCTCAGCTCCGGAAGGAAGTCAGAACTAGAAATTTAGACATATAGAACTTGAGGGGCAGTATACAGTAATACTTTGGAGCCACATTTCTTGGGTCCGAACCCTGGTTCTCTAGCAAGTTATTTAACCTGTGTCTTAGTTTTTCAATTTGTGAAATGGAGATAAATGGGGATGAGAATAGTCTTAAAGGATTTTGGGAGGATTAGTCAACAAGCCCTGCTAAACATTGTTTACTATTGCTAGTATACTAGTGTTTTCCACTTTTCTCTCCCTGATAGTTTGTACATAACAGGTGCACAGATAAATATCTGCGACATGCCTCTAATCCCAAGAAATCGTTTGCCTTGGTTGACCCGCTAAATAATATTAAGAGCCTTTCTCTTCAAAGAGAGCAGCAAATTACTTTTCATTAATATCATCAACATAATAATAGTCTTAGTTGAGAGATTCAGCGTGGCAGCATTTCACACAATCGAGCTTCCTTATTGATCACGTCATAAAAGCACTTCTATTTCGTAGGGACTCAGTTCACGTCATACACCCATCCGAAGCTCCTTTTTCGTTAGTCTCCTTCTCCTAAGTAGGCTTATCTGTCTCCTGGTATCAGGAAAGCACTAACTTTTCCTTTGGATTGTTAGGGTAACAAAGTGACTTTCAAATTCAGGGTTCTGGCTCCGTCTGCAGCTCGGGGAGGAGGAAATGGGGCGGGACGCCTTCGGATTCCTGGGCAGGGCTTGAGTGGCGTACCTCGAGGCGCCGGCGACGCTGGCGTGTGACGTTACTGCCTGACGCAGGCGCAGTGCCGCCCGGCCGCTGTTGGGACCCCTCCCCTCCTCCTCCGCCTCCCCTCCTCCTCCGCCCCCTTGGGTGTCGGTGGCTGCGGTCAGGGTCTGGACCGGGGCGGCGGGCCCGGGCGGCGGGGCTAGAGGGTGTGGGCACCGGCAGAGCTTCATAGACTGCATCCGGCTCGGTGCTGCTGCTGCCGCCGCCCCTGCCGCCGCCCAAGGCCCCTGGCGTTCCCCGCAGAGAGGCCAGAGGGATTTCGGGCTGCAGTGGCACACGCCCAGGTGAGGGGATGGGCCGGGCCAGGCGGGATTGAAGTCGTCAGCCCCTTTTTCCAGTGTCTCTGGAACTCAACCTGGTTGGAGTCCGAGAGCTTTGGCTTCGTCGTGGCTGCCTGCTGCGGCGGCGACTCTGTCATATTACTTTGCCATCCTTACCTGCAGCGCTGGCACCTATAGACCGGGGGTTGGAGGTCAGTGGGAAAGTCTGGAAGGGCCATGACAGTCGGATGGCTGGGGACTTGGATGCAGGAGCGGTTCCTGTGGGTGATGGTAAGGTGCTCCACTTGCTGGTGTGTGGACTCGGCGGGAAGGACCAGGACCGTGCACCCGCAGGCTCGGACTTCAGCCTTGCTAGCTGCACTGGGTTGTGGTAGACCCCAGGCTGCTTAATATAGGGTCGGTTGACCGAGGGTGGGAAAACCTTGGAACAACCCCCGCTTTCTTCTCCAGGATTGATGTGTTTTGTATTCTGAATTGGTGCTTGCTGCACTGCACCCTGGAAGAGTACGTTTCAGCAGAATTTCCTATTGGTCAAAGGAAGGTGAAGAGAAGTTGATTTTCCTTCCGGAGAGTATTTGTTGTTGTCGTTTTTTTACCTTCCTCTTGGCCTTAGTGTTGACGTTTGTTAAAGGTAAAAGTTCATGTAAATTTCCTCTTTAAGGGAATCATGGACTTTGTAACAGTCTAAGCGCCTGTAAGTTTCAACCAGTTTAGTGGTTGCTGCTTTCACCCTGTGCATAGCAATGAAGTTGTTTTATTCCAAGTTAAATATACAAAGTATAAAAATAGATGAATACCCAGAATACTTTGTTTTGTAACTCTTGAGTGTTACATATAATTATGTGCATATATTATCACCTTTAATCGTAACAATCCTATAATGTAAAGTCTACTATTCCCATTTTCTAGATGAAAGAACAGAATAGACCTACAAAGTAACATGTTCAAAGTCAGAGCTGTGACTGAAACCAGGTAATCGGATTCGTTTGCAGTCAGTCCCTTAGTCAGTATGCCATACCAACTCCCAAACACCCTGTGATTTTGCAAGATTTTCATTTGATAAAAAGTATGCCAGGAAGGACATTATGGCACTGTTTCTGCCAGCAAGGACCCAACAGTTTGAGAGAAACTTTTTCAATGTCACATTTTGAGTATGTTTTAAACATAGGATTTGATCTCTAGGAAGTTTGGATTACTAAACTCATGCTCTTAAGTACAGTGGTTTTGGGACCTTTGGAAGGCTTTAATTTGGAAGTTGTAGTCTTATTTTGTACTTAGGCGTATTTCTTGTTTGGAAACTTTAAACAAGGAAACGTAATATTGGACTAAAAGAGTTTCCTCCTGTTTGTGCATGATTAAGTAACCAAATCATATAATCAGAAATAGTTATGCTGCCCATAAAACCAGAATACCTTGTATAATTGGTTAAAATGTCATTCTTTTCAGGTTTAAGATGAAACACTGCAGAAAGGCCTTCTGAAGAAAAGGAGAAGGAAAAACAGAACGTTGCAAACTCTGGAAAAAAAACGTGGGTAAGTATTTTGGCTAAGTTTTAAAAGGTCAAATTTTCAGTTAAAGCTCAGAGAAAATCTTCTGACTTTCTTTTTTTTTTTTTTTTGAGACGGAGTCTCGCTCTCTCTGTCGCCCAGGCTGGAGTGCAGTGGCGCCATCTCGGCTCACTGCAAGCTCCGCCTCCCGGGTTCATGCCATTCTTCTGCCTCAGCCTCCCAAGTAGCTAGGTCTTCTGACTTTCTGCTTCATTTGTGGTTTAATCTGCCTGTATTGCTGGGGAATGGGGGTGGGGTGGTGGTGATATGTAATGTAACCTGTTAATAATTTTACTTGACTTTTGAGCTATTGATACCTGATTGACAATTAAGTCATGTGCTCAACCTGTGCATTGGCAGGAGAAAGCAAGGAAATCCTTTGCTTCACAGGTGTCAAAATTCTGTTCTCTCTTTGGCCTGCTCTTCAATCTGCCTATGTTTGTAAAGTGTTTTTAATAAGAAGTTGAGAAAATGAAGAAAAGTGGTTGACTTTTGGTTTGTTTTTCATAGAATATTGTGTATGGCTGAAAAGTATATTTTTTTTTATGAGTTCTACAGAGAATAATAGAAGACATGATCAGAGGTGATTAAGAAGCATTGTAATTCATTTCATAACTAGCTATTGAGTATCATGTGTCACACATCCAGGCTTCTGGTAATAGAGTAATGGTCTTCATGGCCCTGGAGAGCACTACAGTAGTGCATTTTCTCTTAGAAGGTAACATTTTTGTGAACTGATATATTTTCTTTATTTGATAAGCAAGTATGTTTTTGGTTTATGTAGAAGAGTAGGAAGTGAGCATTACTCATATAGTAAGTGTATTTATAATAAAAAATTTCATATTATTTTAGTTGGTAAAGCAGGATTCTGTATGAGTGCTGCCTTAATGTACAGTGGGAAACTAGTGTTTTTTTTTTTGTTTGTTTGTTTTTTGAGACACAATTTCACTCCGCCTCCCAGGCTGGAGTGCAGTGGTGCAATCTCTTCTCACTGCAACCTGTGCCTCCTGGGTTCAAGTAATTCTCATGCCTCAAGCTCCTGAGTAGCCAGGATTACAGGCATATGCCACACCGCCTGGCCAATTTTTGTATTTTTAGTAGAGACAGGGTTTCACCATGTTGTCCAGGCTTGTCTCGAACTCCTGACCTCAAGTGATCCACCCACCTCGGCTTCCCTAAGTGGTGGGTTTACAGGTGTGAGCCACTGTGCCTGGTGAAACTAGGATTTTTGTAGACTTTATTTTAGCATACTGTATTTCATATTAAAGATAGTGACAGAATTTTTAATTTTTGTGGGAACTTAGCAAAATTAATTTTTTAATTTGAGAAAAATTTGAGGAACTTATATAGAAGATACATGGTCAGATAGGGAACTGTTTAGGTGATGAATTGGAGGGAGGTGAGCTTTGAAAACTGGTGACCAGTTAGAGGCTATTATAATTATCCAGGTGGGAAATGAGAACTACAGTGCAAATTGGAATTAAGAAATGGAGATGGATTTAATAGATGTAAAGGAGGTAGATGGATAGGATTTAGTGGGTATGAGGGAAAATGAAGTCAGGTGATTTCTAGCCACTATCATCTTTATGCATATATTAATGTTTAATAAATACTTTTGGGATGCTTAGAATGAATTCTCTGGTTTGGGAAACTGAGTAGATTCTGGGGCCCTTTACTGAGGTAGGACGTATAGGAAGAGCAGTAGATTGGGGAACATGATTGGAGGAGATGAGTTCCGTTTGATCCATTAAATCTGAGGCATCTGTGACTTCTAAGAAATGTCATTAGGCAGTTGTATATATGGATCTGAGTTAAGCAGAATACCCAGCTTGAGATGTAAATTTTGGAGTCACAATTTAAAGATAGTTAAAAGCAATGGCAATGGATGAAATCACTCATGGGAAAATGTAGAGTGAAACTAGAAGAGAAATGAGGATGGAGAACAACAGCATTTAAGGGTGAGGCTGAAGAAAAATATACCTCAAAGGAGTGGACAGGGAAGTAAGATTGGGCAAGGGAGTCACAAAAGTCAGTGGAAGAACCAAGTTTAGAGAAAAGGAATGAATATTAGACATCTATAGACATCAAATAAGATGAGGACAACTAAAGTATCCATTGGACATATCACTTAAGAAATTGTTGATGACCTGAGCAAGAGCAGTTTTACAAGTGAAGCGAATTCACACTGGGTAAGGAATATGAATGTTGAAATAGCTAATGTCATTTACTATTTCAGAAAGTTTAGTTGTAAATGGAGTAGAAAAGGATATAGCTAAAGCTATGAGTTTGAGAGAACGTTTTTGTTTTTTAAAGTAGAAGGGATATAAGCACACGTTTATTTGCTGAAGATAAAGAGTCATCAGAAAGAAAATCGGAAGATAAAGGAATGAGGCAAAATAATTGGTGAAGCAAAGTCCCTAAACAAACTGGAAAGGATGTAATGCAAGGGTTCAGGTCAAGGGTACTTTAGATAGACTTCTACTGAGACAGGAAGGAAGGGAAGGAAGGAGGTGATGATGATTATGTATACAGATAAATTTGTAGGAGGCAGGGTAAAGGGTTACTCTACAAAGTTTATGCAGGAGACTCGGACTTATCGTAGAAAGAGAAAAGAGTTCACTCTTGTTATCAGTAGCCTTCTTGGTGTGGCATTGCTGACTCCTGATCTTTTGGTAGGAAGGAGGAGGAGAGGGAGGTGGTTTAGCTTAAGATGACATATATGAATCATCAAGTTAGAGATACCTTGAAGATCTCTTGCAAAATTACCCTTCTCATACTTTGTATTAGTATCTGTGGCTAAATAACAAATTGTCCCAGAACTTAGGGGTTTAAACTGATAAACATTTATTATCTCAATTTCTGTGGATCAAAAATTTGGGAATTACTAAACTGGGTGCTTCTGGCTCAGGGTCTTTGAGGAGGATGCAGCAAAGATGTAGGCTGGGACTTCAGTTATCTAGGGTAGTGGTTCTCAACCTTTTTGGCACTAGGGACCAGTTTCGTAGAAGACAATTTTTCCATGCACCCGATGGGTGGGGTTGATGGGGGGATGGTTTCAGGATGAAGCTCTTCCACCTCAGATCATCAGGCATTAAATTCTCTTAAGGCGTGCACAACCTAAATCCCTCGCAGGTGCAGTTCACAGCTGGGTTTGCACCCCTATGAGAATAATGCCACCCGCTGATCTGACAGGAGGCAGAGCTCAGGTGGTAATCCTCACTCACCTCCGGCTGTGTGGTCTAGTTGCTACCAGGCCACAGACTAGTAGCAGTCTATGGCTTGGGGGTTGGGGACCCCGATCTAGGGGCTCAACTGGGGCTGGAGGGTTTAATTCCATGATGGCTCACTAGTTTAGCTGCTGGATGGAGGCCAACAGCTTTTTTTGTCATAGTCACATAAAAGTTTAATTTCAGTTATAGTAATTTTCTTGGTTCACAGGAATTGGCTATTGTGTGGATCCATTTGGCTCTCTCCCTAGCAACACTCTAATTAAAAAAATATTTTCTTTGAACTTGATCTGATGAGAGTGTTGGTAAACACATGTGACCATTTTCCCCGTCCCTGTCTCCCAAGTCCCTGTTTTTTTGGGTGGGTGGTTTGAGTATGTATCAGGTGAGGGTTCCTGACCCAAGTGGCTTAAGACTGGAAGATATAAGAAAAGCCTAAATGCTACATAGGAAAAAAGAAATAGTTTTATTTCAAAAAATCCTTTAGAATTTTTCTTTGTTGATGCTAGCATTTTAGTGTTAGTGTTTTAAAATATTTTAAATACACATGGAAGTGAGAAATTGAATTGTTGATTAAAAGAAACTTACAGAATATGTTTGTCAGCCAATATGAAAAAAGCATAAATGAAGCCCTATAACTAATTAATTTATGGTATGGGGACTAACCCTTTCAATTCATGGTAATTTCTATTGATCTCTTTGTATCGCTCAACCATATTAAGGAGTATGCTGAAGGTAGTAATTACCACTAAAGTATTACTATTAAAAGTAGATAATAAAAGTCATGATTTCTTCTAGATTTGGAGAGATTGTAGTTAGCTGTCTCTATCCTCTTAGTTGATACGTTTTCTACAGCTTTTTAAGTTTTTGAGGCCAGGCACAGTGGCTCATGCCTGTAATACCAGCACTTTGGGAGGCTGAGGCGGGCGGATTACAGGGTCAACAGATCGAGACCATCCTGGCTAACACGGTGAAACCCTGTCTTTACTAAAAATATGAAAACAAAATTAGCCGGGTGTGGTGGTGGGCACCTGTAGTCCCAGCTACTCGGGAGGCTGAGGCAGGAGAATGGCATGAACCCGGGAGGAGGGGCTTGCACTGAGCCGAGATTGTGCCACTGTACTCCAGACTGGGTGACACAGCGAGACTGGAAAAAAAAAAAAAGTTTTTGAAAAAATTATTTTGATAAGTATTTAGGTGAACTAGCATAAATTTCTGACTATGGAGGTGAGGTTTGGTAAAATACAGCATTTTTGGTTGGATGATATGACTTCTTAGATGTTGGGAGTTCTTCCATATATAAACATGAAGAATCATTTTTGTAGCATAGATTATGATATTAAAAATTATGTTTGTTTCGTTTGCTGATTTATAGTGTTTGGATCATCAGTCGCCATACCTGAATATTTATTTTGCCTGGTATTTGATTTGCTTCTAAGAATCATGCTAACTAGTACTTGTGGAACTATGTTATTAATATTGGTACTTTATTGATTGTTATTTGTGGCAACTAATTTCTTTTTGTTATAAATATAAATTCTGTTATTAAATGTTTTTCGGCTGGGCACAGTGGCTCATGCCTGTAATCCCAGCACGTTGGGAGGCTGAGGCAGGTGGATCACCAGGTCAGGAGATCAAGACCATCCTGGCTAACACAGTGAAACCCTGTCTCTACTAAAAATACAAAAAATTAGCCGGACATGGTGGTGGGTGCCTGTGGTCCCAGCCACTCGGGAGAGTGAGGCAGGAGAATTGCTTGGACCCAGGAGGCGGAGGTTGCAGTGAGCCAGATCGTGCCACTGCACTCCAGCCTAGGCGACAGAGAGAGACTACGTCTCTAAAAAAGAAAGAAAAAACAATTTTTTTTTTACTTATTGTAAGGAATGAAATACATTTTAATCGTTTACTGCCGTGCACTTTATTGTTTTTTAGCTTTCACTTTTTTTGTTGAATTGATTTTTTTCTTTAAGAATATTAATAAAAGTAGCTTAGCTACTACTGCTATAATATTTTTTGTCAAGTGCTGTGCAATGAATTTTATGTTTGCTTTATGTTTTTAATACCTTCAGCATCTCTTCAAGGAAGAGATGACCATCCTACTATTGGAAACAGGCTCAAAGAGATTCAGTAGCTTGCTCACAGCTAACAAAAGTATAAAAGGGATGAAGCCAGCTTTCCATTTCAAACCTGGTTTTAAAGCCTACTCTATTTCTAAGATAACAGACAATTTCTATCATTTCTGATTGAATGTTATTTTACCACATAATTCTGTTGGGCTTCAGAACTAGTTAACAGGTGAAATTGTGTTGTGTATTGAATCCTGGGACTGAAAAGGACCTGGAGTGACCCTTCCTAGGTAGTAAGGATTATACCTAATCTATTTTACCTAAGAGGATAATTGTTTATTTTGTCTGCATTTGAATAAACAGAATAGGACATTATATAATTTCGATTTATGTGCACAAAGATGCTGACCTTGCCCAGAATTGTTAAGGAGGCTAAGTTTGCATTTGTTGCCCATCTCGTTTTGAAGATTTTCCCCATCTTTAGGAATCTTAGGCTTTTTGGGATATTCATACGTCCTGCTTCTGAATGAGAAAAGCACTCTAATGAATCAATTTACACTAATGCCACATGGTAATCATGAATGGTAGGTATTATTGAAATCCCATTAAGATATCTTTGCATTCGTAAAAGTATTGGTTAGCATTCTATTTAAGTAAATGGATGGTGTAATTTTAGGCCTTGTTGTATCATGATGGGAACAATTTTTAAGCAGAGAGGGCCCTACAAATCACTGTACATGTAATGGGTAATGCCAACCTTTTTATACATTCCAATACTATCTTAAATGTATAAAGTTTACATAATTATTTTAAGTGAGATATTCAATTGCCGTAGACCCATATTTTGTATACTTTATCTGTGTAGCATCATAAAGTTGGAAGGAACTTGACAAAGTCATTAGTTCCAGGCCATCTACCTGAGGCTTGGTTAGTGCTTTGATCATTTTTGTCACTTTAGAAATAGTTTACATGAATTAAACACTCCTTGAAACTTTATTTTGAATAAAAATGTTGTATGATCTGATTTGTATTTTACTTTTGTTTTGGGATCTCCTTAGGCCATGGGAAAGATAAACAATCTATTCAGGCAGGTCTTTTGTTTTGGTATCTACTGAGCTATTTGGATCAATGACTTGGTGTTTTAATTGTTAAGGAGGAGATAAATGTCTTTAAACTTGGTAACCCTACACAAATTATCTAAAGATAATTTGTTACATATGTGCAGAAACCAGTTAAAAGTTTTCAAGTTAAGCGTTTGCTCTGCAACATTTAATATTGATCAGTAAATGTAGAAAGCAATATAGAAATGTGATTGTACAGAGTACATAATTCACAGAATTTCTTGTATACAGTAATGGTGCTATGTGCTAACAGGTACTTAATCTTGGTGATGAAGAGAGTGTATGTTGGTGGAGTTCAAAGGAGAGCTCTAAAGTTGGTTTATTTTCTAACCCTTAAAAAACTATGATTAAATCCAGAAGACTTTAATATAATGGTCTGAAGATTTGTGAATAGCTTAGGTCCAAAGATTGTGATTTCATTGTTGCATGAGGGATTTGGGTATGATTAAATTTTTTTTTTTCCATTTTTGTTCTCTTTGGAATTGGGTTGTTAAAATATTGAATATTCTGTTTCTTTACTTTTTTTTGGCAGGCCGGTTGTAGGGGGTGGGCAAGAAATACTGTATTGAGATCTCTTCTTAGCTCTAGCAAATGAGAACCAGTTTTTCTTTTTTCTTTTCTTTTTTTTTGAGACAGGGTCTTGCTCTATCACCCAGGCTGTTATGCAGTGGCGCAATCATAGCTCACTGTAGCCTTGACCTTCCAGGCTTAAGTGCCCTTCCCATCTCAGCCTCTCCAGTAGGTGGAACTACAGGTGCTTGCCACCACACCCAGCTAATTTTTATATTTTTTTGTAGAGACGGGGTTTCACCATGTTACCCAGGCTGGTCTCCTGGGCTCAAGTGATCCACCCACTTCAGCCTCCCAAAGTGCTGGGATTACACGCGTAAGCCACAACACCCAACCAGAGAACCAAATTTTCTTGAGGGTATGAAAGATCATTTAGGAGTGTCTTTGGCCCTGAATACATTGGAAATACTTTCCTGTCTTTGATAATAGCTCATAATGATGTATTTTTTATAACGATGCATTTATTTCATTCATTTATGAAGCAAATATTTATTGAAAGACTGTTCAGTGCCAGGAACTTTGTTGGGTATTGGATACCCAAATGAGTTCTGCTCATCCTTAAGGAGCAGCCATTAGTGGGGGAGGTAAATTTCTAAATCGATAATTACAATACAATGTGATAAGTACTAAGAGACAGGTAGTCATTCAGGCAGCATTTATTTAGAATTTTTTATATTGTTAGACATTCTACTAAAGATTATGAATATTCTAAATCTTACACTTTTAATACTCAGAATTTCTGAGTTGTGTGGTAGAATTTTTAAGCCCAATAAATATTTATTGAATGGATAAGCACAAACATATAAAAAAGGTTATATTACACTTTCTGTGTTGCTCCAAATAATTAAAATCAAATATACTTTGCCATGACAGTGCCAGGGTAAGCTGTGGCTCTTCACAGCTAGGTCTTCTCAAGTGGTAAGTAATGTTATATGTACATATTCAAGCTTAAGCTTGATAAAGGAAACCTTATTTCACACAATTCTGTTCAACTTATGGGATATTTGTTTTAGAGGAGCCATGAAGCCCTGGAAGAGGATTAACCAGTGCACTGAGCTTTCTTGAGTATCTGTGGGCAGGTTCACAGATGGGAATTGGGAACATTGTAATCAACCAGTTCTTTCCAACTCTCCTTGAGTTAATCAAATCTTGCTGCGATGGGATGGAGTTGGGGGATTTGGGTCAAGCTGTGGTGACGAAAGTTCTCACATCCATAATTCCTTTCAGCTGTCACCCTAGGGTCATCATTCTGCTAGCTGTTATTCCACAAATTAAATCTTAAGAAAAATAGAAGGGGAAAAGGGACAGTAGAAGGTAGTGGGGTTATAACAACAACAACAACAACAAAAAACTGGGAGTAATAAGAAGAAAAGGATGAAATAAAATGTTTTAAATAAATACGAACTTGACTCATACTTTAAAAATATGTGGAAGCAATCAGAGTCTGTCATTTTTTTCTCTACAGAATCTCCTTGCATTTGGGCTCATTCTTTCGTCTGTTCTTCCTGTTCTGATAAAAGAAATGTTCCTCTTTCTGTCAAAAGCTAGTTCCTGCACATATGTATGCTCTGGATTGAGATTTTAAAAATCTTGTATATTAACTATTGTGTGCTTTCAATCATTTGGTTTCATGGTTTCTTCTAAAGCACGCAGTCATGTTTCTTGTAAAGAAAATTGTCCTTAGATTTGATAGGCCTAGTTATAAATAATAATAACACAGTGCCTTGTTTTGGGTTTCCCCAGAAACAAACCTGGGATAAAGATTCAAGGGAATATAGTTTATTGGGAAATGATCATAGGAAACACTGGTAGGAGTGGGGAAGGAAGAAAAGAAAGGGATAGAAGTGAATAAAGGGCATTATTCTGGCAGTTACCAGTGTGGGCACCTGGAGCTCACTCACACTGGGGACTCTCAGACATCAAATAAACTACCCTTGGAGTTGTCCCAAACCAAGAGCAAGGACAATTTGAGTGTTAAATCCACCAACTTCCTAGCCATAATTGACATTAACCCTCTGACATTTCTAGTTTGTCCCTGGAGTGCAAGCTGAGTGTGTCCTTGCAGTAAGAAAGCAGCCCTCAGCAGGGTGTCACAGGTGTTCATAATGAGCAGGTTTCCTGTGTAGAGGTGAGTGCCAACAGTATATGGGCAAGACACCAATAGCATTGGCCGCCAATAGCAAACATATATACAATTCAGTATCTATGATGTACCAGAAGTTCTAAATGCTTTACATATATCAACTTACCAGTTTTCACACTATAACTCTATGAGATAGGTACTGTTGGTGTCTTCAGTTTACACACGAGGAGACAGAGTACAGAGAGGTTAGGTATTTTGCCCACAATCACACAGCTATTAATTTCAGAACTGACATTTGAACCCAGGTGAAGCATAGCATAGAGTCTGCTTTTAATCCATATAGTGATCTGCTTCTAGAACAATGTAGTCTGAAGCAGCATCTTTTGATTCTACTGTTGTTCCATAATAACTGCCTTCTCTTTCTCACTTTCCCTCATCTCTTTTGTTTTAGTGTTCTGTATCCACTTCCTTATTTGTAGCTGTCTCCTCCCCTCCCTGCAATTCTAGAACATTGTAGGCACTCCTCTTTCCATTTTACACTCAAGGCTATCATATCAAATAATTCTTATTAAGGTATTAACTGATATTTCTGAGTTTATGTGAAGGCCTCTGAGTTTGATATTGCTTAGTGAGTATCTGCATTTTAATTACAGAATACAAATATTTGAGAACCATAGAAAGATGTGATTATAGAGTTACAGATGACTAGGTTAGAATTTTGGAATTGGGAGATACCTATACCTTGGCCATGGTTATAAGGAGAGGCCAAGAAATGTGTGCTTAGGCAAAAAAAAAAGCTGTTTTCCCAACTACAGCATCCTGTTCTCCAACCATCACTTTGTCTTTTTCTTTTTAAATTATGGAAATATTACATGACAGTTGTAAAACAAACAATATGTGAGTGCCCAAAATAAAGTGAAAGTCTGGTTTTGCTGCTGCTTCTCCTTCCCCCAGAATCTCTTCCCGCTGATTAGATTAGATTCAAGCTATATGCATCTTTGGCAGGAATATCACAGAAGTGAGACTGTGTTCTTCTATTAAGAGGCTCACAGTTTTGACTTATCCTATTGCTGCTGGTATTTACATTGATCACTTAACTTGCCTTTCTCCAAGTTCCTCTTTTCCCCTTTGTCATTAATAAGTATTTTTTTTTGGGATGGCGGAAGAGTTATTTTGATGTGACTATATTGTTAACCATCAACATTTGATTATATTGCTATGGACTCAGATACCTGTTTTTTTTTTGTTTTTAAGACGAAGTCTCACTTTGTCACCCAGGCTAG
Source organism: Rhinopithecus bieti (assembly GCF_001698545.2). NCBI lineage: Eukaryota > Metazoa > Chordata > Mammalia > Primates > Cercopithecidae > Rhinopithecus > Rhinopithecus bieti. The sequence goes on from NW_016814921.1 coordinate 615,305, forward strand.
AGTGCAGTGGCACTATCTCGGCTCACTGCAAGCTCTGCTTCCTGGGTTCACGCCATTCTCCTGCCTCAGCCTGCAGAGTAGCTGGGACTACAGGGTCCTGCCACCACGCCCGGCTAATTTTTTGTATTTTTAGTAGAGACAGGGTTTCACCATGTTAGCCAGGATGGTCTCCATCTCCTGACCTCGTGATCCGCCCACCTTGGCCTCCCGAAGTGCTGGGATTACAGGCGTGAGCCACTGCGCCCGGCCTCAGATACCTGTTTTATTAAATGGGTAGTAATCCATTACTATCATTTATTTTTATGTTAGTCTGTCCCAGGTTTTTCCAGTGGGAGCCTCTTTAAGCTGGCTTCTGTGTCCTTTTGACATGTTTGTATCATTCTTTGGGTACTTCTTTCCTTTCTGGAAAACAAGGCTTATCTTTACTTTCTGTCCCTTAGTTGTGGAGTCAGCCACTTTTGCAAGGGACCCTGTTTCCTCTCAGTAGAAAATGGCTTTTAGAAACAAAGTTTTCTGCTCCTTTTTATTGAGGTGGTGTTGCTCTCAGGACCTGTTAGTGAACACATGCATGCACATATATAGTACATAAATACATTTACAGCTATATTTATTTCTGTATCCATTTGTGTTGAAAACCATAGCTCGAGTTCTTATCTACCATTTTAGGTTTCATTCTAATTTTCTTCCTTTATATATCTCCAACAGTGAGACATTGTAATAATGGCCCCCATTATCCTTAATATATTTATTTACTTCATCTCCCAGGTGTGTCTTCCTTATCCTACTTCTGGTCCAACATACTTTTCAGCTTGTTCTCTTGCATGGAAACCCTACTTAGCTCTTTTGGATCTGTGACCTTTCTCTTGGGCTCTGACACCCTATGCCCGTCAGCCTTCCTGAGTAGATGCTTTTTTCTCTCTGCTCAGGCTCTCACTCCTCTCAGCCTCTGAAACCTTAAGCTGGGTGCTTCTCCTGTGCCGCCTCCTGCCCCTACTGGCCATGGATGTTCTTCTCCTTCCACTCAGGCTCCAGCATCCTATGCCTGACTTCTTTCCTACAAGTGTATGCTCCTCATCTCACTCTGTTTTTGACACCCTTAGGTGCTGCCACTACTCCACAAGCCTGTCCATCATGCCATTGGATACTTAATTTATTCATATCAGGCTCTGACATCCTGCTCTAGGCCGCTGAGACTCCTGTCTCTCTCTTCCCCATGTGCAGGTGCATGCTTTACTCTGCTTCACCTTGCAACTTTTAGATTGAACTGTCATGAAGGGTAGCGGAAGAGGAAACAACCAATTTGTATTTTGTTCCACCATTTGCTCCATGAAGATTTTGCAATAGATTACCATATCCGTCTCCAGTCTCTCACTATTAAGGAATTGGCGATATATTACTTCATGTGGCTGAACATATAACAACATTTTCGTTTGGATTCTGTGTCTAGTGTTGCCTTACTTTCTTTATGCCAGAATATCTACTTCTTACTTTAGGGGCTTTATTCAATCTTAGCCTTTATTTCTGTACTTGCTCAAAATATGTTATTTTAAATATTTAGCCTTTATGTATTGATTATCTTAAAGGCTTTGCATTAATCTAATATTCGGGAAATATTGGTTGAAACTTGTTTGATACTGTAGGGTTTCTGTCTTTACAGCCTAAACAACCTCTTTCCACATTCTTTTTGACCGTGGTTTGTTACAGTGGTGGGTCATGATTATTTTAAATGAGGTCTTTTTGGTGGATAGATCATTTCCCCTTGGATTTGATTAGAAACAGATTTCCTTTTTATATGGAGACCTGAATGCTGGGACATATCTCTCATGGAACTTTCCCTTAGAGTCTTTTCCTCCTTAGTGATGTGCTGGCTAGCAATCTGTAGAATGGTAAAAATAAGTATGAAATAGATACATATGTTGTTTTATGATATGTAAACCATTATGTGATATGTGAATATTTGGTTTTAGATTTTTTAAGATAGTTTTTTTCAAAGTATTTGCTTCCTTTTAAAAGTTTTTTAAAATTAAAAAAAAAAAAAAAAAAACTTGGAAAAAAGGGGAAAAAAGAGAAAGCTTTTCCCATGTTTGGTTAAAGTTAAAGCCCCCCAAATTTTTAAGGGTTCTGATTGACGGAATTTTTTCAAAGCTTTGGGAAATACAAAAGAACATTTTTATAATGCAGTTTCTACATTGTAGGAAAAAAAGGATTGTTGTAAACTGAAAACATTTTCTTAATCTTCTCTAGCTCTTTTGCCTTTAGGTTTTCATATAACTATGAATAATAAACCTTCTGTTATTGAGTCCTTTATTATTTTCTTAAGAGATGTTTAATTTGCCTTTGTAAATTATATGATTTAATCAATGTAGAAATATGATTCATAATGTGTTGTAGATTGTGTCTGGCAATGTCGTCTCATCCAATTTTTATTTATTTATTTATTTCAGAAGGGGTCTCCCTCTCTCAACTGGGCTGGAGTGTAGTAGCATGATCATAACTCACTGTAACCTTGAACTCCTAGGCTCAAGCAATCCTCCTGCCCCAGTGCCCTGAGTGGCTGGGACTACAGGTGCACACCACCATGCATGGCTAGTTTTTTATTTTTATTTTTTTGGCAGAGATGGGGTCTCACTCTGTTACCCAGGCTGGATTCCAACTTCTGGCCTCAAGAGTTCTTCCCACCTTTGCCTCCCAAAGCACTGGGATTATAGGTTCCTGGCCTCATCCAATTTTTAAACTTGTTTTGTGATGTCCAAAGATAAGAGTTGTGGTGAATAAACAGAAAACAGTTTAGAAAGTTAAGTCAGATGTACAAAATTTCAGTTAGAAAGTTATCCTTCCATATTCTTTACTGCAGAAAAAATTTGCTATTTTTGTAGTTATCTGTAAAAATCTCCTCTGCTGTTTAGTCTTAAAGTAGTATTAATCTCTTTGTGATTAAGTCTAGCTTTTTTGTTCTTTCTGATTTATTATGAGATAATTTTGTTATCAGTAGGTTGGGTTAGTCATATGTTACTACGGTATTATGAGGGAATATTTTCTTGTTTCTTGGATCATAAAATATGAACTTTTTCCTTTTTATTGTTGGTACATCTCAATATTCATATTCATTCTACTACTGTGTGTGCATATATACATATACACACATATCTATATATATATGTATATGCACACATATGTTTATGCATACAAATATTTGTCAGAAGTTGGGTCACAGTTCTACAGTGAATTTTTCTTTATCTTAAGCATCTGATAGCAGGAGGTCTTTTTATTGTTCTGACTACCTAGAGTGAATCTGAACTGGGAAGTTTGTTTCCCCATGGGATAATGGAGAATACGTAGAGGTGATGGAGGGTAAGAGGGATTTATCTAACTTAATATACAAATATGACAATATTAAGTGGTGGCTTTGGGACAAGTCTGGATGAATTTGTTTAATGTAGATGGCTAGTATCTGATTATTGAGATGTTTTTGATTAAAGAATAATCACGCCGGGTGCGGTGGCTCATGCCTGTGATCCCAGCACTTTGGGAGGCTGAGGTGGGTGGATCACCTAAGGTCAGGAGTTCAAGACCAGCCTGACCAACATGGAGAAACCCTGTCTCTACTAAAAATACAAAATTAGCCAAGCGTGGTGACGCATGCCTGTATTCCCAGCTACTCAGGAGGCTGAGGGAGGAGAATTGCTTGAACCTGGGAGGCAGAGGTTACAGTGAGCCAAGATGGTGCGCCATTGTACTCCAGCCTGGGCAACAAGAGCAAAACTCTGTCTCAAAAAAAAAAAGAATAATCACATTCCTCTTATTTTGAGCCAGAGTATAGTAATTGAACCTTAATCAGTGCTTACATTTAGAATGATGAAATCAGGACATTACAGATATGATCCATTCTCTTACATTTTAATAGAAATGTGGGCATTTTGTTGTATTTTGTATTCTCATCATTGAAAGAAACAGAAAGGTGATTTAATCAACTTTATTAAATTCACCCTTTTTTCCCCTTCATGATTTCTGTTGCAATTTTATAAAACTCTGATTGTAAAATTAACCTTTGACCTCTTTTAGGCCTTTGGATGTTGTTCTGGAAAAACTTTAGTAATGGATCAAAGGAAGAATGAGAGTATTGTCCCTAGTATCACTCAGTTAGAAGATTTTCTTACAGAACACAATTCCAATGTTGTTTGGCTCCTTGTTGGTAAGTGGAATATTTTTCTTCTACTTTATTGTGTTTTAAGTATGGATTAACAGCTGCCAGATTTTAAACAGTGGTTGACTGAAGTTGGAACACTAACACTACCATTTATTTATTTTTAGGAAGGAAGATTGTTATTTATATTTCTTGAACATTTGTTCTGGAAACTGGTCTGAAATGCTCTACTTTTTCTTAGGCTGCCTTCTCATCTGACTTAGGGGAAGTGGAAAGAGAAGAAAAACATTGCACTTAGCTTATCTTTCTGGTTTCAGGTCACCTTCCCTACTTCTCGACTCAACATGCACACAAACACTTTTGTTTTGTTCCAGAAATAATAAATCCTCAAATATAATTTTACTGTAAAAATAATTCTATTTTTATAGTAAAAGAGAATTATATGCTAATCTTTTAATCTCTTTCCTCACTCCTTATGCACTTGGCAGTGAGATCTGCTATTAATTTTTTTTGTATAATCTAGAAGTTTTCTAGGTATATACAAATAACTGAAACTAAATAGCAGAGAGAGAAAGGAAATATGAGTGAATGAATGAATGAATATGAATGAATGAGAGGGAGAAATACAAAAATAATACCGGGAAAGGGAGAAATTATTGTAGACTGTTTCTGCTCTGGAAGTTTTCATGGGAGAATGGTATTTGACTTTAATTTTGGCATAAGAATTGGAAACAGAGGAAATTAGGAAGGGTAAGAGAGGAAAGGAAGGGTAATGATAATTTGTCGAACATCTTCTGTGTCCTAGATACCAGGTTGTACATATGTTGTCTCACTTAATGCTCAGAGTAGCTTTATAAAGGTAGGTTTTTATTCTTTTCCTTTTAATTCCCTGTTGGGGAATTGAGACCCTTAAAGATTAAGTAATTTATAAGGGTTACACAGGTGTTTTTTTTTTTTTTTTTTCTCTGAAGGGCTGCTTATGCTTCTTTCATGACACCCAAGGGTGTGGGTAGGAATATGTATGAGTAGAGGTGAAGTGTCTGTTCCCTTTCCTGTCACCTAGAATTTTTCAGACTTTTTTCTGTTCTAAACACTTCCTTTCTTTAAGAAAAGAACAGCAACAGTAACAAGCAGAAAAACATTGAGCAATTGTTTAATCCCTCTGTTTTACTATGAGGGTAGGGGGGCATGATATAATGAAAATACTACAATTCATTGGAAACAACTGGTTGAAAAGAACCTCAGTGAATAGATCTGACTGGAAGAAAAAAGTAGTTTATATAGTATCACTTTGTTTCTTACTGCCAGTGAGCAGGGAATAATCGACTTTGCATCAGGAGTTTGCAACAAAAAAAATGTGTTGATCCAAGTGATGCTTGAAGTGGTAGAAAGATTAGGAAGACTACATTTTAAATGCAGGCCATCTACTTTACCTCAATTCTGACTATTGTTCTTATTGCATTTTTTTCATTTAATAAACAGTTATTTATTGACAAAAAAAAAGAAAAGACTACAATTCCTGGCTTGTTTAATACTAACAGCATCTTTTCTCAGCAAATGCCTGTTGCCATTCGGAAGGACTCATATAACAACCTACTGTTGACACAATGATTTATAGTAAAAATTTATACAAAATGACTTTAAACTTCAGATATAATGGCATATCATCAAAATAACTTTTCAAAATATTTTTTCTAGAATTTTTTGTTTTTAAATGGCAAATCATAGCACTTGCTACGTCAAAGCTATTACCATCAGTCTAAGCTGCCCTGGGAATTGTATTTTATGTTGATTCTCAGTGATTGCTTTGCTTTATCTATAATACATAATTGTTTAAAAGTTAAGGACTTAATATGATGTTACTAAAGGGTTATACAGGTTAAGCTGCTTTATATAACTTTCTCGTAATTTAGAAGTAATACTTTTGAAAAGGATAAGTAAGAGCAAATTTATTATCAAAACGATGTTTTCCTGTGTTTTGCCTTTTGTATATTCATGAACTAGATTTTTTGAGAATATGAATTTTATAAGTAACTATATACTTTCATTGAAAAAAATAAATTTAGAATATCATTTACTGTAGCATATTCAATGACATTTATCATAACTTACTGTCTTACTCATTAAAACAAAATATCTAGTTACAGGTGGCCTATTTAATATGACTTTATACTAAATTCCAATGTCTTTTACTTAAAGCACAGCTTTAAAAAGCAGAAGGTTTTTTTAAAGCAGAGATTTTAAAAATAATTATTTTTCTTCCTTTACACGTGGCTATAGCTTGTTTCAGGAAATAACTTGGGAATGAACTTGTGTATGAGATGAGTTTTTGGCCCAGTAAAGGTGAATTTGTTTCAGAATATTCAGAAATATGAATTTTCTTCTCCCAGAACATCTTTACATAATGTTTAGTAACTAAAACAGTATGAAGCAGTGATAAAGTAAACAGAAAGGAAAGCAGGCATACTTGAAACATTGCTTTAATGGATCCGATTGGAATTTATGCTTTTCTGGATAATGAATGATGAAGAGGAAGAAAGCTGGATAAAGTATAATCAACTTCTGGTTTTAAAATTCCAAGTATTAAATTGTAAGAGGACACATTACCATGTAGAAGTAAATTCTATTATTTCTGATTTTTTTCCTCCCAACAGCTACCATTTTGTCCTGTGGATGGATTATTTACCTCACGTATTATAATTCCCGGAATGTTGGTCTTATTTTAACACTAGTTCTTAACAGATTATACAAGCATGGCTATATCCATATTGGTAAGTTTGAGCTAACATTGACTATTTTTCTTCCTTATAATCTTGAGATGTTGTCTTACCATTTTCTGTTGCTATAACTGAATATCTGAGACTAGGTCATTTATAAAGAGAAGCAATTTATTTCTTATAGTTCTGGAGGCTGGGAAGTCCAAAGTTGAGGGGCTGCCTCTGACGAGGACCTTCTTGCCAGTGGGGACTCTGCAGAGTCTTGAGGTGGCACAGAGTGTTACATGGTGAGGGGACTGAGCTTGCTTGCGCAGGTCTCTTTTTCCTCTTGTAAAGCCACTGATGCCCCAACATCATGGCCTCATTTAATCCTGAGTACTTCCCAAAGCTCTTATGTCTCAAATACTGTAGTCAGATTTCCCACCCGTCTTAACACGTCGATGAGAATTAAGTTTCAACATGAGTTTTAGAGCAAACAAACATTCAAACCATAGCGGATGTATATTATAAATTTATATTTCATGAACAGATAGTAGCATTAGAAGTTTACCTTTGTTTCATGATAGCTAAAATAATCTAACTGGAATTTCTCTCACACAGCACTCCATGACTTCATGATAATATCCACTTGGTTATGTCCTTTACTCCCTTATTTATTACTTCTTTAAGTGTTTCTATAGTAACTTTTTGACTTTTTTTTTAACTTATAAAAGATGCTCATTAAAAGAATTTGAAAACTTGGGTATGTATAAAATATGGAAATAAAATTTCTTGAGAGTCCACCGTTAAAAGAAAGTTTTAATGTGCAATGTAGTTTTGGTTGTTTTAAAGTAACTCATACTTTAAAGATATGTAAGTTAGAATCATCTTGTGTGTTTCATTTTGTGGCCAGCTTTATTAATTCAATTTTTGACTACTTAAAAGTAGGAAATTTACAGGTAGATAGGAGGAGGGTGTATTAGGAAGCTATGTGCTTTGAAAGCCTGAAACCAATGGGAGAAAGGGGTGGGGAGAGATGACTGGAGAGAACCATCCTAACCTGCCTTACTGAGTACCTCTTAGCCGACATAAAACTTCTTTCAAACATAGATTGTCTTCCATTAATTTGAGGCAATGGCTGGTTCCTGCAGTCACTCAAGTTACTAAAGAAAAATGGTGAATTAGTCACTACTTTGGGTTTATTTAATGGCTGTGCATAATTAAGGGAATTGTCCATATGAGGCAGTGACTTAAACTAATATCCTCTTCTGATTATTCAGTAGCTTACTTCATAGTGATGATATGTGTGGCACTTTTTGTTTTATTGGGGAAAGAATGATGGAAAATCAGTAAGGCTGTAAGGGTATCAGGAAGGAAACGAGAAGAGATGCTTATTGAATAAATTGAGTGCTGATGTTATTTTAAACTTTAAGGGCCCTAATGTCTGTTAAAACAGTTACATTAACTGCTGTTTTTTCCTTCCTGTAATAGGTTCCTTCTCTTTCTCTGTTCTTTCTGGAAAAGTCATGGTTCGTGAAATCTATTACATTACAGAAGACATGTCTATTAGGTAACAAAATTAAAACATTAAAAGGACCCATGTTAAACATACTTTAAAATATTGTTTTTTTAATATTTTAGATTTTAATTAAAATGTTTTATGATATTTTATTTAATGTGACTTGCTTCTTCAAATAAAACTAAATCAAATTTTTTTTTCAGTAAATCATACTTGGTAAATTGATGTTTTAAAATATTTTGTCAGTGGATTAATTTAGCAGAATATAAAAATAGCAGTTTATAGAAATGAATACTCTTTCATTTCTAGATGAAAAAGTGAACCTTTAAATTGCCTGATCATTTTATGTCATAGAGTTCATAGTAGTCATTTGTTATATACAGCAAGGTTTAGAGATATTGGTAGCTGTCATCCATTAGCTCCTTATTAGAGATAATAAGTTTGTAGAATTGTTTAGCATTTGTTAGAAACTAATTGTATTTGAAGAAGGAAACACAAATATGAATATAATAAGGATATAATTGAAATGTTCCTTCTTCTTTAAGTCTTGAAAGAAAAGCCTACTCTGTTTTTGTGATTTTCTTACAATTTGTGACTTAGGTAGAATTCAGAAGTTTTGAATTAATTGAGAGGTGCTAGAGTTTGGTGATGCTCACACCTCACTTAGAACTATAGGAGACTTCTATGCTAGTCTACAATTATTTCCAAATCAAAAGTGAAAAATGAAAAGCTAAGAGACTATAAGTCCATCCTTTTGGGGCTATTTTTGAGAAATGAAGGAACATCCTTAAAAGTTTCCCTTTTGTGTGCTAACATCACTCTTTCAAGATTTGGCTTATTGTTATATAATTTTTTCCCTCTCTCTTGTAGACCTAGGTATCTAATTTTTTATTTTAAAAAATATCATTTAAAAAGAAAAACATTTGTGTTAGCATTTCATTTTCCTGTGACTATTAGAATATTATATTTCAAAACATGTTGTATATGATAAATATATACAATTTTTATTTGTCAATAATCTTTAGCTATGCAAAGTCTTTTCCTTTTTTAACTAGAAGATCATGAAACATACTTTATAAGTCTTTGTTCATGAAAAGATGTGTATTTACATATGCCAATGTTCTTTAGAGGATTTCCTGTATTACCTTATTCATTATCAATTGCCTGCCTTTTGGAATAACTAAGAAATGAATTAAGTAAATTGTTACTTAAATTCTAATTTTGTAATTTCCCTTTCTTAGAATTCAAGATGGATTTATCATTTTTCGGTGGTGGAAAATGTATAACCCAAAACAGAAGCAACATGGTGAGTTTTCCTTTTTTTTTGTGTTTAAAATGTTCAATCATATAATCAGGATTTTATGAAAACTAATTAAAATTAGATATGACCAGTTAGAAAAGTTTCATTTTTAGGCTGGGTGTGGTGACTCATACCTGTAATCCCAGCACTTTGGGAGGCTGAGGCGGATGGATCACCTGAGGTCAGGAGTTCGAGACCAGCCTGGCCAACATTGATGAAACCCTGTCTCTATTAAAAATATAAAAAATTAGCTGGGTGTGGTGGCGTGCACCTGTAATCCCAGCTATTCAGGAGGCTGAGACAGGAGAATTGCTTGAACCCAGGAGGCGGATGTTGCAGTGAGCCAAGATCATGCCACTGCACTCCACCCTGGGCAACAAGAGCGAAACTCGTCTCCAAAAAAAAAAAGAAAAGAAAAGTTTAATTTTAAAATGAGTGAAGAGAATTATTATTAACTTTTAGTAGCATTTGCTGTGATTTAAATGAGAGGTATATACTCTTTAGTAAGGTGTCACAGTTTACCAAAATTAATAATTTGAATTATTGGCAAAAATATATATATAATACAAAATACTCCAAACAAAGGTAAATTTTAAAACAACAAATTAAAAGTACACTACCACTCATATTTTAAAAATAAACCAAGGAGAATGAATCAGCAACATTCACTTTGACTTCATAGTATCTTTCACATAGTAATACTTTTATGAGTAATTTACTTGTTAAACAATTTTTCAGGTAAATTCTTTTACTTCTACTCCAGTGTAGGATTTTTCTCTTAATATTTCTTAGGATAATTGAGAAAAAAATGATAAAGGCCCAATCCTTCAAAAAACAAATATTTAGAAGATGTAATTTTCCTAATATTTTACCATAGTTCTTTGGCCTGTGTTCCCTCCTATTTCCTCAGATTTATCACATGACTAACAGCTAAAATAATCCCTAAACTGTTATATCAAGCACTTCATCACCTTTACTTGCTGTAGTTTAAATCCTGAAATAAACAAACTAGGAAACCCACCGGTATTTTAATGTGTATGAAGTATTCTGGCACTTGATAGTAACAAACCCAGTTTTAAACACATTAAACTCTGTCATTTGCTAGTGTGAAACCTTTCCTCAGTAATCATCCTTGATCTCTCCTCAGACCGCTAGGGTCAAATATCTAGCAGCTTACTCAGCATCTCTAATTTTATGTGTGACAGGTTTCTTACACTTGAAATATCCAACCAAACACCTGATCTTCCCACCCAAACCTACCCCACAGTATTTTCCATCTTATCAACAGCAACTCTATCTTTTCTACTGCTCAGGCCAAAAATCTTGACTGCTGTCTTTTGTGTCCCAGAGGTCATCATCAAATCCTGTCAGCTTTCCTTTCATCCTACATCCAGAATCCAACTACTTCTCCCCACACTGGCCCAAGTCACCATCATCTTCTGCCTGTTTTATCACACAATCTCCTAACTAGTCTTCCTGCTTCGGTGCACTTGTTCCTCAACCTGCTGTTAATACACTGGCCAGATCTTTTAAAAATGTAAGATCATTTTATTTCTCTCTCTTCCCAAATTTTCCCGTGGCTTCCCATCTCACTCAGAACAACACCGAGGTCTTGTAAGTGACCTGTAGAATCCTACATACTTCCTATAAATAACCTATACAATCCTGTATTCCTATAAATATTCTATAAAATTCCTTCTACCTCCTGACCATCTTATCTTCCACCCCACTCCAAATAAACTGGCCTGTTGGTGTTGGTGATGAAACTGCAGCAGAGCTACCATGAAATGTTGGCCTCTGGATATTCACAGTATTCATTCCCTTATTTGCTTGGTGGTTCTGTTTATCAATGAAGCTTTTCCTGAGTACTTTTGTAAAGCAGCACCCTCCCCCACAAACTAGCACTCTCTGTTCCACTAACCTTGCTTTTATTTTCTTCAATGCTGTATTTTCCTCATGTACTTACTCCTTGATATATATATTTACTTGCTTATTAATGGAGTCTACCTAACTTGAATGAAGCAAGCTCTGTAAGGGGTGGGACTTGTTTTATTCTCTATTGTATACTTGGTGTCTAGAAAAATGCTTAGTACGTAGAAGAACTCATTTGTATAAAAGAGTAACAGAGAATCTTTCTACCAGTCATACTTCTAAGTAAAACAAAACATTGAGAAACATATCTTATAGAATGCTTGAAAACCTAACATGTGGAGGCATAATAAATCTAAAATAGCGTATGTTTCTAATCCCAGATAGACCTATACAAGTAGAAGGTAATTCTTATGAGATTCTTCAAGGTTATAACCCAGTCAGAATTTACCAGGAAACTCTTTTAAATTATTTGTTTTCAAATTTATATAAACAATAGTTTACTAATATACCTGAATACAAATGTCCTGATTAATAGGCATATGCTTTAAAGGCTAGTTGATGAGCTGCAGAAGCAGCAGTGGGGGAGATTAAGAGCCTGGACCTGCCCCTATTTGGATCAGCTGTGATAAATAAACAGATGGTGACTGTATGAAAATAAAAACAGGATTACTCTCAAATCCATCTCTAACTTGCTGGGCATGTACAACAGATTCTGTCCTTTCAATTTAACAGCTATGATATGATATGGCTTCATTAATTGGAGACACCAAGGCATAAAGAGGAAGGTATTAATTTCTGAATGTATGTTGACAACACTGATAAACACTAAATGCTGAATACTAAAATATTGTAAGATCCCCTCAACATTCTTTATCCTATTTTCAGCTTTTATTCCCCATTATTATCTCACTTATTATTTTATTATTTATTTTCACCTCTGCAACCAGAATGCATCCTTCTGCATTAGTGAAGAATTTTTCCTATGTTCACTGCCCTATTTCTGGTGCCTAAAACAGTGACTAGTACGTAGAAGATGTTGAATAAACAATTGTTAAATTATTAAATAAAATAATAAATAGGTTTAAAATTTTAAGTAAGATGGAACAAAATGCCTAAATCACTGTTTTCTTTCAAAATCACCTTAGAAAATATAGAACAAATAGCAAGTCTGTAAGCATTTAAAAAGCACCTTTCGAGGCAAGGCATGTTGGCTCATGCCTGTAATCCCAGTGCTTTGGGAGGCTGAGGTGGGAGGATCACTTGAGCCAGGAGTTTGGTAACAGCTTATACAATATAGCAAGACCATGTCTCTACAAAAATTTTAAAAAATGAGCTGGGTGTGGTGGTATATGCCAGTAGGCTTAGCTACTTGGCCTGAGATGGGAACATGCCTCAGGCTAAGTTACAGTAAGCTATGATCACACCACTGCACTCCAACCTGGGTGGCAGAGGAAGACCTTTTTTCTAAAAAATTAAATAAATAAATAAATAAATAAATAAATAAATAAAAGCGCCTCTTAGTCTCATATTTTAAAAGAGAAATATTTAGCTCGGTTCACATCCCACCTTTGTTTGTTATCTTGTTTCTATTTAGTTCACCTGCATTAATAATATTCCAGCCAAAGACCTGTATGATTAAACAGTAAATCAGATCTCCAAGCTTGGGTTGATCTCCATGCTTACATGGTCTGTATTTTCTTCATGGCTTCTGTCCAGGATCTTTTTTGTTAATATTCCTAGCCTGCTACCATCCTTAGAAGTATTTTATGTGGCAACACTCCTTTCATCCTCTGTACCTGCACCGCAGTATTACACACTTAGATACAAAGAGGTTGCCTAAAAGCACACCCATAGAACAGAAACACAGGGAAAAGGACACATATAGAGGCATATATGTGTACACAGAAATGGGCATGCACATATAGGTACACTTATGTACAGATAAACATTTTCAAAGATGAGTACATACATGCATATACACTCACACAGCCATACATGCATGCACACAAGTGCTAGTACACTCACTGTATTCCCTTCACAGAGATAAATGCACACACAGAGGCTACATGCAAGGTATCCTCCCTGCCCCCCACATACAGACTGAGTACCATTCCAGATCGATGGAGGCATATCCCCAACAGGGAGCATGTCGCCTCACAAACAAGTATCCCTCCAAAAGACAGGCACTTCTTCCAAAAGCATCCATCTCTCATATACACATGCATGTAGACACACACACACACACACACACACACACACACACACACAAACACAGCGTCTTTAAAAAAAAGTACTACATTGAGAATGGCTGCGTTGGATTCTTCAGGAACTGGACAAAGGAGGTAAATAGATAGTAGAAAGGATATAGGACGTGATCCCTGTAACGTCATTTACTAATATTGTGACTTAAGGCAAGAATTTTGACCACTCTGAGCCTCATTTTTTTTCAACTATAAAATGAGGCTACTTACCTCTAGGATTGCTGTACAAAATACATACTAGTGTTTTTCTCTTTGAAGGTCAAATTCTTCCTAGTCATGTAAATTATATATGTTTTCAAGTTATTCTTTTAAGATAATCTTTCATTTCAGAATGTGATATAATGTTCTGAATAATAATAAAGGCCCAGCTCAGCTCTGTTGCACTCTTGCTGTGTTCCAGGTACTGTTCTAGGCACTCTATGTACATAATTTTATTTAATCCTCACAACCCTAGGGATTGGAGCCCAGGATTATACAACCAGCAAGAAGTAGATTGGAACCCAGATACTAAACTCTTCACAAAATAAAAGTAAAAGTAAATGCATGTTGTAGAACTGCTTAAGTCTTCTGAACAAACAGCTGATTGAGACCCCTTGTTTTCCAAAGAGAAATTAGAAAAAAGATACAATTTAATTATGTAATTGGGACACATGCTATTTGTAGTAAAAAAGGCAAGGTGCAGAAGTGCTGCCAAGGCCTTGTAATTCTTAGAATCAATACAAAGACAAAACAGTCTACTGACCTTTTAAAAACTGCTCAGGGTTTTCTATTTATGTAATTTATTTAACAAACAAGGTTTAGATGTAACCAGTTTTAAATTACACTAATAGTTATAGTAGGCTAAAACCTCTAAGTAATAAAATAACAGAAAGGGACATGCTTTACCATCGTTCTTTCACTTCTTGACATAAGAATTTCTTGTGGTTAAGAAGAAAGCATGACTATTCAGATCCATATTCATTTAAACATTGTATCATTGCCTGTTAAGAGGCAACTGGTCTTATAGTTTATTTTCCAAAAGACAGTCTTTACCCTAAAAACAAAATAAAGAGTTTTGATGGATATAATTGGTCTTTAGCTGACAATCATATATATAGCAGATCACTGATTTTATAACCTAGGGAATATTTACAAACATCCTGTGGTAAACAAATTAGATGTGTTCTTTTTTTTTTTTTTAAAGTGCTGTACTGGACAACTGATAGATCTAAATGTGCTCCTGGCATAGAATTTGGGCACTTGAACACTCCTCCTTTTTCCTAACAGAGAAATTAAAAAACAGTAATAAAAATCTTGGTCCTACCTACAGACAGACTTTGGTCCGTATCCTTGGAAGACTGAATAGCACATCTGTCTATTCAGGCATATGCCCCAGTTAGGCTTCTAATTTTTCCACCAAGAAACATCAACTTCCTTCTTGGTTAACTGTCAAGGCATATGGATCTGCCCTTAATTGGCAAGAAATACTGATTATAAGGTCTTGTTAGTGAACATAATCTGTTTTAATATTATATATAATGATTGTGTAATCTACTAATCTTGTTAGACTTTTATCAAAAGCTTAGTTTGCAGCCTATTCATTCCTCTATCTACTGTAGTCTAAATTCTGTCCCTGAGTAATGGTAGACTAATAATGTACTTAAACCAAATTATTTATTCCTGCATTACTATTTGACATTATGTCTTTACTTTTGAAGGGTATGACAGTGAGCATGTTGTTAAGAATGTCATCCTCCATACTAGAGAATTTCCTTTAAAAAAGCACAGGGAAGAGAAACTTAATTGACTCTTCACCAATGTTGTGCTCCGCTTGATGAGAATTAAATGTCATACTGTAGGTAAACGTATGAGCAAATTATTAGTAATTGCAAAAGTAATAATTGATAACATCTACCAACCTCTAATATCACTGTAAAATAGAGGTGTGGAATCTTTTTTTTTTGAAAATCATTGGCACACAAAAAATTTTAAAAAGAACACTCAAGCCAAAACAATTTAAATATTCTTAAATGTTAAGAAAAATACAGAATATAAAAAAATTACAATATTTCTGTTCTAGATTATGGGCAATTACAGAGAGCATACAGAGAGACAGCAATATGCTAATACCTAAAGAGTGACAAAAAGAATTAAAGACTTTGACAGAAATTATGGGGGAAAGCGAGTCAAGGGAAGGCCAGTATTTAAGCTATTTCTATTAACCTGAGGTGTATGAATCTGAAGTAGTGAGTACATTTTGCTATATCCTTTCAAAGAAGCTGAGTTTATGGCACTCCCCTGCCATCTCCTGAGGTTATTGACTGTGCCTGCCAGGTGTTCAGCGTCCTCCATACGCAGTTTCCAAATCATCCCCCGTTACCCTGTTACCTTAAATTTACCACCAAATTGAATTTCTAAACACACCCACTTTCTAACCTCAGTGCCGTTAGTCTAATCAGTTATTCCATCTGAGTTCCCTTCCCCTCCACATCTGTCTGACATAGTCCTACTTACTCATCATCATGCATGTTCTTTGAGGAATAAGGCATTCACAAGAGCCCTCCATCTACCATTCTGCTTCCTGACAAATGGGCAGAACTCTGTTGTCAAACCATGACCCTGTTGGGCTCATACCAAATGGTTTATATCAAAGTTAGAAGTTTTCAGTATTTTTCCTCCATTCACATTCACTGCTACCTTTCTCCTTTAATTGTAATTGTTCATATACATCTGCTCCACCAAATTGATTCAAGTAGCACTCATTTCCCTCTTTCTTTTTTTAAATCCCCTTCCCATCTTAACACAATGATTAATAAAGTGAATACCATATAAATACCTGTTAAAGATTTTTATCAAAAACACCTCTTTCATGAAAGACACTTGGGTCAGTTATTCTTGACTTCATACATGTATTCTGGTGAGGAGCAAGTCATTTTAAGGAGATTTAATATTTCATGATCAAATGAAGTAACTACTTTTCTCAAAAAGAAAAAAAGCTGGGGTGGGTACAGTAGCTCACACTGGTAATCCCAGCACTTTGGAAGGCCTAGGTGGGAGGATTGCTTGAGCCCAGAAGTTTGAGACCAGCCTGGGTAACATAGTGAAACCCTGTTTCTACAAAAAATACAAAAATTAGCCAGACATGGTGACACGTGCCTGTGGTCCCAGCTACTTGGGAGGCTGAGGTGGGAGGATTGCTTGAGCCGTGGTGGTTGAGGCTGCAGTGAGCCATGATTGCATCACTGCACATCATGCTGGGGGACAGAGCGAGACTCTGTCTAGAATCAGAGAACTTCTAAAATCAGAAAATTCTAAAGTGGTGAGTGTCATTAGGCTTAGCTTTAAACTGTCAGTTGCCTCTGGATACTGCAGGTGTCTTCATCCTTTCCACAAGCTGCATTCAATATTTATGGTAAGAATTTCCAAGGACTTCTTTGGGCCCCAGTTGACAAGGCTGTTTTATAATACAAGGAGCACTGGACTGGAAGTTAGCAGACCTAGGTTTTTGCTCTGACTCTACAAGTTACAATCACAGGAATTTCTCTTTCTTAATCAGCAAAATGAGATCTTTTGAAAGTATTAGTTATTTCCAAGTCGATGAGGGGTTTTGAGATCGTTTCCAAGTTTTGTTCTTTGGAACAAAATTCTAGGGTTAATAGCATGGGATATTAGTTCAAATAGACCTCCTTCTCTACTTTCCAACCTCACTGTCCCCCTACAGCTTTATTTATTCACACAAATATCATAAACACTGAAAATAATTGAGAATAAAATATATAGTGTAAATATACAAAGAGATACATTTTTCTTTCAAAATCATAAACCAGCTATATAAACAAAAAATTTTTTGTTTCAGCTCTACTGTAATCTTGTTGGAAAGATGGCTTATGTTAACTAAATATGTTTTTAAAAAAGAAAAGTTTAGACAAAAGAGCAAATCATCTAACAAATAGACTGCAAGATTAATAGAAGCGTGACATGCAGGGGAAAATATGCACCTAAAGTAAATCTCTCTAAGGAACAAACTAGATAGACTTTACAAATGAAATCAAAGGCAGAAATATTGGGCCTGCTCAAAGTTAAGTGAATGTGTCAAAACCAAGACTGAAAAGAACGTGGCTCTTAGGAATAATTTTAGTCATCTCTACAGTATAAGTAAGATATCTTCACTTAAATGCCACCTAAAATTATTCTTTAGATAGTTGATA
This sequence comes from Rhinopithecus bieti, assembly GCF_001698545.2. Taxonomy (NCBI): domain Eukaryota; kingdom Metazoa; phylum Chordata; class Mammalia; order Primates; family Cercopithecidae; genus Rhinopithecus; species Rhinopithecus bieti. The sequence continues at coordinate 633,284 of NW_016814921.1, forward strand.
GCAGTTGCTAAGGAAAAAAGTTTGTAGGGCCAGGCGTGGTGGTTCACGCCTATAATCCCAGCACTTTGGGAGGCTGAGGCGGACAGATCACCTGATGTTAGGAGCTGGAGACCAGCCTGGACAACATGGCGAAACCCTGTCTCTGCTGAAAATACAAAAATTAGCCAGGCATGATGGCGGGTGTCTGTAATCCCAGAGCCTTGGGAGGCTGAGGTGGGAGAATTGCTGGAACTTGGAAGGCGGAACTTGCAGTGAGCGGAGATTGTGCTATTGTACTCCAGCCTGGGCAACAGAGGGAGACTCTGTCTCAAAAAAAAAAAAAAAAAAAAAAAATTTGTAGCAGTTGCTAAGAAAAAAAGGAAAAATGCTGGTTTAACAACTGGTACTATACAATCACAGTCTAGAGACTCATTAACATACTGCCTTTCTAAACCACACACGGGAAACTGCAAAATGCCCATTTCAAACTCTCTCTGAGAATACCTTATTGTATGACAAAACTTAGCCTTTGATCAAACTTATCTAATGAACAACTGCTCTAGCTGTTGGAATACTTTTTCCAGATATGAAATCTTCCCCTAATATTCTGATTTCATTGTTTCTACAGATGCCAAATACTAGCCCATTTACGCCAGTCTCATCAGGGAGGAGTACATCATATAGTATAGAAGCGGGGAAAGGCTATGTGGGGCAAGGGAATGATAGCAAAATGATAGAAGACTAAATACTAGTGAAATAATAGTGAAATCTAAAGTAATTTTGGCTGGCTCAAACTTGTAAGTTTAAACCTCTTTTCCTGTAGGAATAAAGTTATAAATGACAGTAGATTACTAGGTGAAAAGAAAGGATTTTTCAACCAAATGATGATAAAATCAGAGTTTTGTAAACTTCATAGTTTTCAAAAACATCTGTTATAAAGTGGAAAACAATTAAATATCCGTAAATGTTTGAATTTGTTTAATAGAGATAAAAATGGGATAAAGGTTATAAAAAAGAGGTCTCAGAAAAAAAAGGTAGTTCTTTCATTTGGTAATAAAAGAAAGCATTGATGGTGGTACCTTTCTTCTGTGGCACTCTTTGGTTGACATGTGATGCATTGTTATAGATTATTTCCTGAGTAGAAACAAGTGCCTCATCCATCACTTTAAATGGATTCCTTAATTACTATTGTTATTTCTACTTAATATAATTATGTCTTATTTGAGAAGATTGAAGTCCACAGTTCATAAAACCTATGTTTTAGTGTTATGTGTGTTTAAAGAAATAAGTATTTATGAAAAATTGTAGTTTCTGTGATGCAAAAGTTCAAATACCAATATGATAGTTAAATAAAGCATCATACTTGAAATATTTTACTGCTATGTATTTTGGTATAAAATTATGGCTGTATTAAGATAAAGGTGTACTTTTACTCTTTAAATGATACTTTACTATTCTTAGCATAAAAATCTTTAATTTTTTTCAGTATGTAACCGGAATCTAGAAATTAAAGTTGTTTTTAGAATGCTAAATTAAAATATAACAGAAACATCAACTTTTTTCTTTTTTTGTCCAGTGTTTTGTATTTATTTTGTTAGTATGCCTCTCTGTATCGTATAATTCTATTTTAAAATAAATTAAATTACTTTAGCTGTGTAAAAATGTTTGAATAAAAACTTTGAAGTTCTTGAAAAGTTGACTAAAAATTTTTTTTGTAATTGGTGTCTTTAGATCCAAAGGCAGAAACCAGGTTATACATCACAGTCAATGACTTTGAATTTCATGTCTATAATCGTTCGGATCTTTATGGACGCCTTCAAGAGTTGTTTGGTTTGGAGCCAACAATAATTCCACCCAAGAAAGAAGATGATAAAACACGGGAAAATGGAAGGACAAGAACCCAATCGAAAATTGAAAGGTTCAGTGTCATACTTGAATTTTATTAATCTCTAGCATTAAACATTTTTCTTTATTAGAATATCATTGAGGCTGTGCACCTAGACAGAGCCCAATGTTGTTTTGCAAATTAACTAAAACTTTTAGTAACATAAATAATTATATAATTATTTGAGAAATTGCAATAATATAGAATATGTAATCTAAAAAAGTCGTGTTCTATTCCCCTGTGCACAAATCCTACTTTTCTCTGTATTAATAACTACTATTATGAATTTAGTTTTTATCCTTTTGAATGTATGTACATAAATGTATACATACATATTTAAGGTGCATGTACAAATACATGATTTTGTTCTGTGTGTTTCTAAACATATATGTTTAGAATATGTGCCTCATATAGTGTGTATTGTTCTGTAACTTGCTTTTTATGCAGCAGTTTGTCTGTAAGCTCGTTCCATATCTGTATATGTAGGTCTGCTTTTAAAAATACGTATCTGTGTATGTAGGTCTACCTACAAAATTATTCTAGAACAGGATTAGCAAACTTAGACCTGTAGCACAAGTCTAGCCTACTGCCTGTTTTGTATATAGAGTTTTATTGGGACATAGCCACACATATTTATTTATATATTATCTATCTATTTAGTGAATTGCTGTGAAATTTTCATTTCTTAAATTTTGTGTACTTCATATAGGGCCAGTTTTCTTACTCTTGGCTTATCGTTTTCATTTCATTAAGGGAGAATTAATTTGGCACAAGGTATTTGGGCAAGGGAAGGAAGAGGAGTAACTATCGTTTTCAGAAGTGCTTAAAACAGTAGACAAACATCAAAGTAACTTGTACGTTAATCATTTATGTTTTAATGACAGCTTTGGCTGTCTTAAAAAAATGTCATTTGGTAACATAATGGGCAAAATGGTAGATGTAATGATAGCATATCATCCCTTATTGTTTTGTCATTAAAGCTTGTTATTCTAAAAACATAGTTTTATTATTATAGCTTATCCATCTAAAAGTTGATATGATAGAGTGCTCCAGTAGACAGCTTTAGGAATATTAGTATTCCTTCAGATGATCATTGTTCTGTTTACTGAAGTAGTCATTAGATGTATTTGGAAAAGTAAACTGATATTGTGAGGTATGGTATTGTGAGGAAGCGAACTATGTCCTCGGGTATTTAAGTTTTTCTTATTCATGTCAGTTGTATTTTTTCTTGTTAGAGTTAAAGTAAAAACAGAATCCCAAGACCCCACATCTTCATGGAGATCACTTATTCCAGTCATAAAGGTCAATGTGAGCACAGTAAGTAAATTCTGCTACAATTACTGTTTCATGGGGTAATAACATACAACTTTTAATTTTTGCAAATATGATTCTAATGTAAGAAAATTAAATAATTTTGTGGAGTTCCTTTTATCATTTCTGTAAAGTATGAGTGAAATAATTATTTTAACCTCGATACTGTTTTCTGACAAATTTGTGTTTAAATTTCTTTAAGTACTTAAATTTTCTTTTAAGTACTGGTTTAAATTGACCAGTGGAATAATTTAAATAGCACATAGTCCTAAAGTGGAATCATTAAGCTGTTGTTTGAAAATGTTTGTTATTAGTTTAGCTAAAGAAAGAAATATGGCCAGAATAGCATGATGTAATATCTCTTATCTGGTTTTTTTTTTTTTTTTTTAGGGACGTTTGGCCTTTGGAAATCACTACCAGCCACAAACTCTGTGCATCAACTTTGATGATGCTTTCTTAACTTATACTACAAAACCACCTTCAAGTCATCTTGACCAATTCATGCATATTGTGAAAGGAAAGCTTGAAAATGTTCGAGTCATGCTTGTTCCTAGTCCAAGATATGTTGGTCTTCAAAATGATGAGTAAGAAAATCTTATAAAAATAATAAAAACCTTCTTAGAGCTAATACAGATACAGCTAGAAACTTGAACATCCTTTTAATTTTTTTGCTACAAGTTGTACAAAAATTAGGTACATTTCTCTCTTAAAGCAGTTAACAGCGTAGTCCTTCTTTATGGGATAAATGGATATACTATCCAGTGATAAACTCTAATTTTGAATATTTTCTGCATGATTATAACTATAATTTTTTTATCCGTTTTTCCTTCTAATTGTATTTTGGAAACTTGTTTTGTGCAATTAGCTCCTGTTTGTATGTTAGGAGAGACACATTACAGGTAGGTTTTTGTTTCTAGAAGATATGACTAAAGAGTAAATTGAACAGATTCATTACAGTGGAATACCATTTTGAGTTAGTGAAAGTTGAAAATTGAATCGACATTACTCTTGGAAAATTTGGTGAAGTTAAGATGGTATAGTTTTGCGACCCACTTGACATTTCTTCCATTTAGCTTTCCAGATTTTTTTTTCCTTCAGTGAAGTAGTTGCTTGTATTTATAAGACTCATTATAGGAATGATGTACACTGGACTCACTGAGTGTGGTGGAATGCTGAGTGGGAGAATGATGGGCTCTTGTGGTTTTTGTGTGTAAAGGATACTCTCTGGTTGAATTTATGTAATTTAAGTGTTCATATGGAGAGTTTTTAGTACAGTGTCTCAGCTTTTATCTTTGTGTGTAGGCACTTTATGAGGTTATATGTGAAACATGATTATTCCTTTTTAGTTATAACTCTTGACTGGCCTGGTATTCGATTTTCCAGGATTTGGCTAGAATGATAGAAAGAGGGTTTTTCCTTTTTGAGTATCATGGTGAGTGGGTCTGCCTGGCCTCCCTCTTCAAGATCATGGACTTGGTTAAGAATCTTCTGGAATGTGGACTGTGCACACAAATGTGTATGAGTGCACAGGATTTTTTTGAAAATTATAGAGAGTAAGATGAAAAGTGTCTTGTTATTAATAATTTGTATAAAAAAATTTTAAATTGTATTTTCACTTGTTAAAACTAAGTGTGGAGATTACATGATGATATTAAACATTAACCTTCGTGATTTAATACATATTTAGAAAAAAATTGCTGAGTTTTTGCATTTAATATTATCTAATGATTGAGAAGTTAATTTTGATATGCAAGAAGATATTGTGATGTATGTATGACAGAGAAAAGTTGTTTAATCAAAGCAAACAGATATTAATTAATGGTTTCTGGGAAATTATTGATGGTAGAAAAACATTCATTCCAGAGTTAGAGTTCACAGTGTTTGCTCTAGATTTATTTCAAGTTGATTAAATATTCACGGAAATAGGTAATATGAAGATAAAAATGACAACTTTTGTCTTATTTAATGTTCTTGAATGATTATAGTTTAATGTACAGCTAGATAAAATGGTACTTATTATTTAGCTGTTAATATAAAATGGTCAAATTTTAATTTTGTTGTAAATGCAGAATATGATCATTTTATTCCAGTGATCATCATTCCATTGTATTTAAACTTTGTTTTAAATCGATTTCTCTCATTCAAAACTGAAAATGAAAAATATAAAACCAAAGTTTTTCTTTTTAAAACCAAATTTTTTTTCTTCTTGAACTAATTTACTGATAAATTTTTAGTATTTTATTATTGAGTCTAATAAAGAATAGAACTATGGAACAATTTCTTAGGATGATTGTTCATGGGAAAGATGTTTTTCTTTCTTTTCAGGATGCTACTTGTTATGTACTTTTTAGTTTTTTTCTTTTTCTTTTCACCTATTACCAGCATTAACTAGGATACTGAACATTTTATTTTCTGGAGATTTGTTTAGTTTGCTTTCCCCTCCACCTTGTTATAGACCACCGAGATTAATGGGAGAAGGTTTTGTGGTGATGCAGTCAAATGATGTTGACATCTACTACTACATGGATGAGCCAGGTATTGTTGTTGTTGTTGTTGTTGTTGCTGTTTTTTTAAAGTGACCGAGTCTCACTCTGTCACACAGGTTGGAATGCAGTGGCGTAATCATAGTCCATTTTACCCTTGACCTTCCAGGCTCAAGCAGTCCTCCTACCTCAGCCTCCTGAGTTGCTAAGATGACAGGAATAATGCCACTGTGCTTGACTTAATTTTTAAAGTTTTTGTAGAGATGGTATTTTGTTCTATTGCCCAGGCTGATCTCAAATTCCTGACCTCAAGTGATCCTCCTGCCTCATTCTCCCAAAGTACTGGGATTGTAGGCACGAGCCCATGGTGCCTGGCCTGTTTTTTTTTTAAAAGTATGTTTCATAGCTACAATTATGTTTGTTCTATGAAATGCTGATATCTAGTAATATTTTAAATCTTCTTGCTTAGGCAACAGGAAATGGTAAATGTAGATATGAGTGAAAATATCTGAAAAATATCTGTGTCATTTCTCAAAACTTGAATATTAGTTTAGTATTGTAGATTAAAAGAGAACATTTTTTTTTCAAATTCAGTTTTCATAGATAAACCTCAAAAATTGAGAATGCAGATGATCATGAGTGAAAACCTTTAAAGAGTGTAGTAATAGTTAAGGTAGTTCATCTTAGCTTAGAAGCTTAGTATATTCGATTCGAGACTTAAAGTTTGAGGATTGAAATACATCTAGTTAAAATTCTTGACAGGTGGCTTCCATTTTATAAAAGTATCTAAACATTGGGTTTTAAGCTCTTTTTTCATACTTCTGCTCTTTTTATACCTTTCAGATTATAAAAGTATTTAAGGTCAAAGTATTTTGAAAGTAAAACTAAGATGTTATTTGCCCTTTCACCATGTTGACATTTGTGCTAATGGTGCAGAGCAATGGTGGGTAAAACTGTTGTTGCTTTAACACTAATCAAGGAAGTGGTTCCTAATTATACTAGTAGTCATTGTGTTTTTCAACTGCCACACATTTGTGGTAAAACAAAATGTCAATATCGCATAAAAATTTCCTTGATAAAGCAGTAGAAATTGTTTATTTTGTCAAATGTTGACCTTTGAGTAAAGTGTTTTTAATATTTGGTGTGAGAAAATGGGAAGTACACATAAAGTGCTTGTGCTGCATACCAAAATATTCTGGTGTCTTAAGGAAAAGCACTTGTATGATTAAGTTGCAAGCTGCACTAATTGCATTTTTTTCATGGAGTGCCAGTTTTATTTGAAAGAGTAGTTAGAGACAAACTGTAATTTGAGCTTTCTTGTGAAAATCAGAACTTTGGAAAATTCGAGTCTGCTGTTATGAGCTTCACAGCATCCCAATAGTTAACAGCTTTTATGATGAGACCACCAATGATATAGCAAGGGTGATGTTTTTATATGTTTAATAATGGAATTGGTCAACATTTGGAAAAAATCTGCATTGCTCAGTGAACCCGTATATCCCAAATGACCAGTGCATGATGTTATAAAAGTCATGCATAGATAAATGTATTCAAAGTGCAAGATAGACCAGTAGATTTTAACATAACAGGGTATGAAAAGTTTAGTGATATGGCTTCAGATTCCACATTGCAATTAACCTTTAAGAAATTTCCATTTGTTGAATTTTGGGGTATATCAAAAAAGAGTATTGAAAATTGCCTGAAAAAGCTATTAAAATACTCTTCCCTTTTCTATCTACATATCTTTATGAGGCCAGATCTTTTCCAAATCCTTCAGTAACAGGTTGAATGCCGAAACAGCTATGAAAATCCACCTGTTTTCTATTAAGCTAGACATTAGAGATTTGCCAAAAAAAAAAACCCTCTAATACTTCTCACTAAATTATTTTGTTTTAGAAAATATAGTTATTCTTCATTAAAAATGAGATTAAAATTTCATTTACTTTTTATATTTATATTACATGTTATATTATTTTATTATGTCAACATGAGTTTATTTTAAAAATATTTTTAAAAATTGCTGAATTTTAATTTTGAACATAGTAATTCTTTTTTTTTTTTTTTTTTTTGAGACGGAGTCTGGCTCTGTCGCCCAGGCTGGAGTGCGGTGGCCGGATCTCAGCTCACTGCAAGCTCCGCCTCCCAGGTTCACGCCATTCTCCTGCCTCCGCCTCCCAAGTAGCTGGGACTACAGGCGCCCGCCTCGTCGCCCGGCTAGTTTTTTGTATTCTTTAGTAGAGACGGGGTTTCACCATATTAGCCAGGATGGTCTCGATCTCCTGACCTCGTGATCCGCCCGTCTCGGCCTCCCAAAGTGCTGGGATTACAGGTTTGAGCCACCGCGCCCGGCCAGAACATAGTAATTCTTGATAGACATAATACAATATGAGAACAACCTCTTTTAGGTTCTCAATAAGTTTTAAGAGTGTAAAGGTTTCCTGAGACCAAAAATGTTAGAACTGCTGATGTAAGGAAACTTTTTAATGGCCATTTTAAATAACTGCCTTTATATTGTATGTTCTGGAATATAGGACTTGTTCCGGAAGAAACAGAAGAAAATATTGAAGGAGAAATGAGCAGTGAAGACTGCAAACTACAAGACTTGCCTCCATGTTGGGGACTGGATATAGTTTGTGGTAAAGGAACAGATTTTAATTATGGACCATGGGCCGATAGGCAGAGGTACTTGAGTATATTATATTTCTAATAAGTCTTTTAGATGTATTGAGATGCATATAATTTTAAATAAAATCTAGCTTAAAATTTTTATAAACTGTTTTATTACAGCAGAAGAAGATATCACTAAACATTTTGATCCAAACAATAACTTGCTTGTGGCTTTTCCACAAGCAAGTTCATTCCAAAAATGAAACTGATTGATTGGAAAGATGGTGAATGAAGAGTGTATTTGTTGGTTCATTTGTTTTTTCTTTTGGATTTAATCCACAAGGATTTCCTTATTGATCCCCTACTATATGCCAGATATTGTTGGGACTATAGGAATTCAGAAATAAAAGACATATGTCTTCCAGTTTTAGTGGGGAAGAAAGAACCAAAAGACTAATGTTAGGTGCTATAATAAAGGTAAGTAAAGGGTCTGGATGAAGAACTTAGAAAAGTACTCTAGTAGTTCGCTAGGGCTGCCTTAATAAAGCATCACAGATAATGTGGCTTAAGCAACAGAATTGTTATTTTCTCACAATTCTAGAGTCTAAAAAGTCCTCCAACAAGATGGTGTGGCATGGTTGGTTCCTTCTGAGGGCTGTGAGGGAAGGATGTGTTGCAGGCCTGTCTCCTTGGCTTATAGATTGCTGTTGTTTTCCAGTGTCTTCATGTGGTCTTTCCCTTGTGTACCTCTGTGTCCAGATCATACTGTCCAGTCATATTGGATTAGGACAGCATACCCTAATGACCTCATTTTAACTTAATTACCCTTATGAAGACCCTATCTCCAAATATAGTCACATTCTGAGGTACTGGGGGTTAGGACTTCAGCATATGAATTTTAGGGGTTAGGACTTCAACAAATGAATTTTTAGGTTACCTGGTATTCCTAGTAAATAGTATATAATTTATAGTAAAGATTAGGGGAGAGAAGAATTGGGGAAGGCTTTTGGTTGAGGTAACATGTAAATTAAGTTTTGAAAGATAATTGAGAGTTAGCCAGGGAAAGAAGAGGAGGGTGAATCATTGAGGCAAGGGAAGAGTTTTATAAATGCATGAGGATAGTGGAGAATTGTCTTGTAGTTATGGTCTATAGTGGTTAAGAAGTATGGATTTTATAATGTCATTTTATTTTAAAGTAGTTTTAATTTTAATATATTGTGAACATTTTCTACTTCTTGAAGAATTTTAAACAAAGAAGGGAACATTTACCATTAAGTATGAGGGAGCATCTAAATTTTTATGTACAAAATTAGACATTGCTTAAAATTAGTTTAGTTTTTCTATTCATGAACTAGCGTTTTTGAATAGAGAAATACAAGCCAAGTCATTCACTTGAGCAGATATTACAGGACCATTGACAGATTAGTGAACGAGTACTGATACTAACTTGATGTATTGACTTTTTAAATGCTTTTTAAAAAAATGCTATCTAGCTAGCATTATTAGAATTATTATATGTTTTGTCAAGTAGTATATTCTATTAATCTTGGTATCTGTAGTATGTAGGAATACCTGCCTCATAAGTAGCTAACTAACAATTATATGGTAAATGAATAAGCTCGTTATTTGAAAATTCTTGCATTATGCTAAAACAGTACTTCATTAAGTTCTGCATTAGGTCATTTGTTAAACTTGAAAGTAAACAGAGCATAAAATTTCAGGTTAGAAAGAAAATACTTTTCACATTATTGGATTTAAATTTTCCTCTAATGGTAAAATTTTTCCTGTAAGTCATGTTATATTTGACATGCAGGAGTTGAAAATGAGAGATTTTACATTTCATTAAGTAATAGAGCTATATCTATTTATATTCAGAAATCTCAAGAAAAGTTTATTTTGTTTGGTTGGCAGAACAGTTATATATTGTTTGAGAAGAAAAAATGAAAATAATGCTTTAACATAGGGCCATGAAGTATTTTTGCATTTTTTAGCACTTAAATAAAGTGTGATTATTCTTAAACTGTGTTTAATTTCATTATATATTTTTCATAAATTTTAGGGTATATTTACACAGAAACCCAAACTAAAGTACAATCGAGAAATGACACTGAAGATAGAAATTTGCTTTAACCACTCCTTTCAGTAGATTTTTCTACTACCAGGAGAGAAGAGCAATGCATTTCTAATCTGGACTTTAAAAAACCACTCAGGTTTATTGAAAAAAAAATGTATTTTCACATGTATTTAATTCACTAATGTGAGCAATATTTGTCTCCTCAATTACATGTTCAAAAAGTCTTATGCAGCCATTTCCTCCTCTCCTTCTCTGTATTGAGTTTCTGCACAAATATGAACTGTAATCAGCGATGAATAGTAAGGTCAGTTTTCTTAGTAGCCATCTATTAACATAAGACATACAGGAAGAAATCTCAGCTGTTTTGCTATTCGATAATTCTCTCAGCATTGTAAGGAGTTATTGGCTTTTAAAATAGTGTGGTTTTAGCTTAGAGATTTTATAATCATAACATGATTTTAGTTTCTAGATTTTGATGTCAGTTCTACTATCTTTACATGATTATCTGAATATTTAAGATACTCAGTTTTACTTCATGTTTTCTTTTTATGAATTTTCATGACAGAGTTGAAATACAAACTCTTTTAAAATGAAACTTAATCTTCAGATGATGATCATAATAATACAAACCTTCCTAACAATGTCTGGCTTTTTTTTTTTTCTTTATTGCTTTCACTTAAAGTGCTTTCATTAGTATTTTCCTATTTGATCCTTATAACCCAGTGAGATTCATAGGACAGATGTGATGAACTCATTAAACTTGTGCGAAAATGGAGACGCAGAGAGGTTCAGTGATTTGGGTAAGATAGTGAAGCTAAAGCATGAAGTGCTGAGGTTCAAACCAGCCCTTCAGGTCTACTGCCTTTCTCATTATGTCTTGCTATCTACCCACCTTGTAGTCAATGATCGTCTGATGGATTCTCTATCCTTAATATTCTTAATTTTCTATATTTATGTGTCTTACTCAAAACATTTGCAGAACTTTATTTTTCTTTCATATATTTTAACGATAGCAAGTTATGGTCTATGAGACTTATTGTACAGACTTTGTCTGGTTCATCTAATTTTTCCCAGTCCTATTTATTCTAGGTAGCATTTTCTGTCACTGCTGACTCATCCCTTCCTGTTTTAAAGCCATAGACTGGCACCTTCTTTGAATGTATGAATAACATTGCACAATACTAATGTTAGCACATGTAGAAGACTCTGAATTGAAAATTTCTTGAGCTCTTTCGTCTTTGTCAAATGATAAGGGGAGGCAAAAACATTAGCACTTTAACCTCCAAATACCTATTTACCTTTTAGAAATCTATTACTCTTTAGCCTTTTAATTATATAATATTGTTTTAAAGTGATTATGAAATTAATAGAAATAGCCACGTCTTCCATGTGCCATGCACTGCTAAGTCTTTTCCATGTATCTTACCATTTAAACCTCCGAACCTTTCTATGAGACAAGATGTATTACCTCCTGTGTTACAGAAGAGGAAGCAGCTCAAATTTTCTGGGGAAGATTGAGTAACTTGTCCAGGTTGGAATAATGATTTTAATTAAGCTATCTTCTGTCAGTTCTTTGTTTGCCATTTGGGCAATTTATATACTTGTAGAGAGTCTTTAATTTGTTACAGTACACTTGAATAGTGCAAATTTTCTTTTATATCTCATTTGATAATCATATATCTATTGAGTAATCAAAGCTCATTGATCTCTGGAAGTGTTAAATATTGCAGAAGACAGTCTAATTGTTAAATGTGATAGCAATGATAATAAAAAATTAGAATATTGATTTTGGTCCTTTATCAGAGGTAATTTTGTTTGAATAACATGTCATTATTCTTTCTACCTCCTTATGTAGAGATTGTTTGTGGAAGTTTTTCTTTCCACCTGATTATCAAGTCCTGAAAGTTTCTGAAATTGCACAGCCTGGGAGACCGAGACAGATCCTTGCTTTTGAATTACGAATGAATATTATTGCAGATGCTACAATTGATTTGCTGTTTACCAAAAATAGGGTAATTATTATAATAATATAGTAGAAAATAGTATTTAAAATTTTAACATTATTTTTCAGAGTTTTTTCCTGGAGACTAGTCCCATACTTGGATTAGTTTATATGCGCTGTTTTCCCTTCAAATAATTATATGTATTTTACTTTCATCATAATTTTATTAAATGTCAAATAATGGGAAGAAATTAATAGTAATAGACTTTCATGCTATATTCTGGCTCATTTTCTCCTTTATATCTGGCTAAATTGTTTTAGTATATTTTTGGTAAAAATTTGAACTTTTGTTCTTAGGAACTTTTATTTGTTATATGTTATTCT
>NW_016814921.1:651006-661167 GCF_001698545.2 Rhinopithecus bieti
GTTTCCTTGAGCTGCTGTGAGCTCCACCCAGTTCGAGCTTCCCCGCGCTTTTTTTACCTACTTAAGCCTCAGCAATGGCGGGCGCCCCTTCCCCAGCCTCGCTGCTGCCTTGCGGTTAGATTGCAGAGTGCTGTGTTAGCAATGAGGGAGGCTCCGTGGACGTGGGACCCTCCCGGCCAGGTGTGGGATATATTCTCCTGGTGTGCCTGTTTGCTTAAAGCGCAGTATTGGGGTGGGAGTTCCCCGATTTTCCAGGTGTTGTGTGTCTCAGTTCCCCTGGCTAGGAAAAGGGATTCCCTTCCCCTTGCACTTCCCAGGTGAGGCGATGCCTCGCCCTGCTTCAGCTCTCGCTGGTCAGGCTGCAGCAGGTGACCAGCACCGATTGTCCAGCACTCCCTAGTGAGATGACCCCAGTACCTCAGTTGAAAATGCAGAAATCACCGGTCTTCTGTGTCGCTCACGCTGGGAGTTGGAGACTGGAGCTGTTCCTATTTGGCCATCTTGCTCCGCCCCCGGAACTTTTAATACTTATTTAACATCATCAATAATTTTTTCTGTGGTAATAATTGAAAAGTAAAGATGGGAGAATAATTATAATTAATGTTTTATATGAATTAATTTTTTCTTTTGATAGGAAACAAATGCTGTACACGTAAATGTAGGAGCTGGCTCATATTTAGAAATTAATATTCCAATGACAGTTGAAGAAAATGGTAAGCTGCAAGTGTTACTTTTCTTTTTTAAATAATTAGAGAAATAATTACAAATAATAAAGTTTTTTAATCATTTTAGACTAACATTAATAAGGTTTTCTCGGTTTTTTATTACATTTTGATGTGCCTATAATTATTCAAGGGAAATATTATGTAATTGAGCATTTAGAGAGAAGGGAAACATTTTCTAATCAAATTCAGTCTTATAACTATATGCTTTTATTATAACCTATACATTTCTTTTGTAGGACTGAGCATAATTTACTTAATGCATAGTTTTCCAGTTAGACTGTTGCATTATGAGAGCAGGTGCTGTTTTTTTTTCTTTAGTGTATTCTCAGTGCTGAACCCTGTACCTGACATTTGGGCACTAATTGATTGGGTGACTACAAGGCTTGGTTTTAGGTTATATTATTAGTAGATTTTGTCAGGGAGTAAGCTGGGTACTTCGAGTGGCATAACTTTAATAAATCAGAACATTTCACGTTAAAAGTATTAAAAGAGTGCCCTCACAGCTTTAGTTTCATTTGAGTTTAGATGATCTAAGTTCATCATGCACTTGAAATATGGGCACTGACACAGTTAATAACATGAATAAGTACTTTTTGTTAAATTTATCAAATTGTTATAACTTCATTTTGCCTTCTTATTTCCATTTTCTTAATACATTTGTAATTGAGAGCAGTTAAGATGAAATTCTGCTTTATTTTCTTTCTTGAGAGTAAAGAGTAGCAACTTATCCACATTTAAAATCAATCATCATTAGTGTTTCTGTTTCTAAGTATAATTCATTTTTGTGTAATTCTTGGCTCTTGTTTCTTGGTTCTGTCACTTATTTTTGTGCTGTAAGAGGAAAGCAGGCAGAGGGTTGTCTATGTTCATTAGTTTATGTAAAGTGGTAGCATTCAGGCCTGCCTGCTTAGATAATCAATTGAAAAAGTGACTGTGAATGGCATAATGTATATTTCTCCCATAACTTTGAAGCTATTTTAGTGAATAACTAACCCTTATCTAGTATTAAAAAAGCAGTCTTACTAAGGTTTGAAGGAGATGCTTGAGATTCTGTAGAAGTGCTAATTCAGAGTGTGCAGTTGGAAAGAAACATCTTTTAGAAAAGCGTTACTTACAGGTGTATGATGGGGTGTAAAGGCAGTTGAGAGTTGTACACAATTGATAATGTGCTTCTGCCTTTTCACAACTGATGATACACATAGGAAATTGTATTTTTACTGTTTTATGCAGTAGTATACAAAATACTGGTACACTGGAGTAAAGGAATCACCTGATGACCGAGGAGTCAATATCTTGAGCATTTCTGTTGTAAATCTGTGGCAAGTACCACAGCATACTTGTTGTGGAACTCTTGAGTTAAGGGTCTAAGGAAAGCCCAGTCAGGTTTTGGATATAGAGGTTAGGTGACTTTTAAGATGACTGGCAAAGGGAAAATGGACCTAGGTGTCAGGCAAGAACAATATATAACAAATTAATTTAAAACTTTTTAGAGATTCAGGTATTAAAAAAAGAAAGAAGAAAAAGCCCAGAGCAGAATGCAGGATGTATGTGGAACTAGCTGTATAATAGTGACCACAGAAGTTGTGTTCATAGGAAGAAATTTCTTTAAGAAAGGAAATACAATACTCTAAACCATTCAGTTTTTGTTGAGAACGGGCTATATTGCTGAGAAACTGTCATTACATGAGGGGAATAGCTGTTATTTAGTAACTGTCATTATATAAGGAGTAGTTGAAAATGGTGAAAATTTGTACCCTTGAGTCAGTGGAAGAAGAAAAGGAGTTGTGTTCTGTAACTGAAAACTACTGTTTAAAGAATAGACTTGTAGTTTTGCAAACTACAAAGGAAAGCAAAATCAGAATAGATATATGAAGTTGGAACTTTGTTCCTTTAGAGCAGCCCATATGAGAAGGATCACCTATTAAGTTAGCAAGCTCCCTGTCACTGAGGTGTGTTTAAATAGTGACTAACTACCATTTTTCAAGGATTCCTTCTTTGGGTGGTGGTAGAAGTTGGTTCCAGTCCAAAGATGTTTCATTTTGTAATTGTTTTCCTGGTTCTTAATTTTTATGTTTTTATTGTTAGGTTACACTCCTGCTATTAAAGGACAACTCTTACATGTGGATGCCACTACCAGCATGCAATATCGGACCCTTTTAGAAGCAGAAATGTTAGCAGTGAGTCTGTAGTACATGATGATATGCATACTTATATGAAAAGCAGTTGATTTTAATTTTCTTGTATAAAGTTTAATTAACCAGGAAATCATCAAATGGTCCATCTTCTAGTTCAAGAACAGCTAGATGCTCTTGACTCTGTCCTAGGCATCAAATGGTCCATCTTCTAGTTCAAGAACAGCTAGATGCTCTTGACTCTGTCCTAGGGAAGAGGAGTGGATTCCCAGTGCTATGGACTCCTGTTGACATCTCTCTGTTGCTCTGCTTCTAGTATGAGGGAGGTGAATAAAAGGCAATGATACATACATTTTGGCCTGAAAATATGCGAAGTTGTTAGAATATTGTTTTTAAAGTACATTATGTGGCTGGACTAAATCTATTCTAAGTTCTAAGTAAGATAATTCTTTAATATATGTTTTCTAGCCCCACTGGATTTCTTTCCCAGGGCTTAAATAATGTAATTTATTGTGCCTTTTACTTGATAAAAGGTAAAAGGAAGAAAATCTTGTTGATACCCTGGATTGTTTCATATCAGAAAGAGAAACAATATGTAAATGCCCATGATTAAAATTGCTGATCGGGGACTCATTAATCAAGCAGATTTTTATTATTATTACTATCAGGGACAACAACACTAACAAAAGCCACTATGTAAAATGGTTAATATTCAGAGATTCTTTCATATAAGATGGTGCCACAAGGTTCTTAATTACTTGACTTAAACATTTTACATATGACATATGTAAATTATGAGAAAAATTCTGCAATTAACAGGAATATGTAAAATACCATAAATGTATCTTAAACTGGCATATTCAGTATTTTAATGAATTCTTCATCTATTATTGCTGATAAATAGTGCTGTGTGACAATGCTTTCCTAGGTAGGCAGCTTTTGCCTTTGCAGAAATGCCAAACTAGGCAGGGTGCAGTGACTCATACCTGTAATCCCAGCACTTTGGGAAGCTGAGGCAGGTGGATCACTTGAGTTCAGGAGTTGGAGACCAGCCTGGCCAATATGGCGAAACCCTGCCTCTACTAAAAATACAAAAATTAGCCAGGTGTGATGGCATGTATGCCTGTAATTCCAGCTACTTGGGAGGCTGAGGCACAAGAATTGCTTGAACCCAGGAGGTGGAGGTTGCAGTGAGCCGAGATTGTGCCACTGCACTCCAGCTTGGGCAATAGAGTGAGACTGTCTCAAAAAAAAAAAAAAAAAAGAAATGCCAAGCTGCAGAAATACTGATACTACTTTCTGTGACAGTAAGCATCACACTCTATCTTCCTTCACACTGAACCTGTCACTTAACAGATGAGGCTTAAGAAGACATTAGAATGTCGGTTGTTACCCTATTGGTTTATCTGGAGTGCAGTATCAACACTGTGTGGCCTGATTTGTTGTTTTGAAAGTTTTTTGACCACATCTTGGCTTAATATTTCAAGGAGCTAGATGTAGCCATGGATATTGGCCACAGCAATATTAAAGTCTCAAAGGGACCTTCTGTTCAGCTCAGTAGGAAAATAAGTTTTAATTACTCACTAGTGTGTGTGACTTCATTTCTGATGCTGTTTACACAGTGTCACATTTTAAGCTCTAATACTTTTACCTAACATTTGTTTTGCAGTTCCACATCAATGCCAGCTACCCCCGAATTTGGAACATGCCACAGACATGGCAGTGTGAATTAGAGGTTTATAAAGCCACCTACCACTTCATCTTTGCACAGAAAAACTTCTTTACAGGTAATTTTCTAATAGATATAAATACAGTGAGATTTATCACCGTGAACTTGTTTACATTTGATAAGTTTCACTTTTAAATTACATAGGGAATGATGACATGATTCATATTTTCTTACTTTAACATTTCCTTTTGGGCTGAAAATATCAAAGAGAGAATTTAAATACAGACATTTTGCATTCTTTTCTAACCTAAACAAGGAAAATATAAACCCCAAATTGAGCTTAGAAGGAAATGAAAGAACTCAATTTAGGCTGGGCCTTTGTATCAGTCTAGTTAGGGGGTAGGATGGGGATGATGAATCAATTTCTCTGTCTTCCCAAATTAGGCATCAGCATGGCTTCATTATTTTGTTTTAATAATTATAATACACAATAGTATACGCAAATAGCTAAATGTTATTTTTATACTTGGAGCCCTTATTTAATCTTTTCTGTTGGCATGGATAATTGAGTTGGTGCTATCACTAGTTGGAAGAAACATTCCTTCATTTCTTGCAGAATGTTTTGATAGCTGTGCATATTTTGTGACTATAAGAACACATATTGTTGGTCTATGAATAGCATAAATATTACTACATTAAAATAAGGGGCATTTATTGAGTCTTCCTCTAAAAAGTTTAGCCCCATAGAGTTGGTCTGATTTGCCAGGGTCAGTGGCTATTCCACAGAAACCTAATCTTTCCTTGACTGCTTGCTACATTTATCCATCCATCCATCCATCCATCCATCCATCCATCCATTTGTGCAACAGTCGTTTTATACAAGCATCTAGTCGATGCTGAGTACTATTAGATATTTGGAGGTGTAGTGGTGTTTAAGGTATACATAGGTAGTCCTCTCCTGACAATACTACTGTATAATGTTGTATAAATGACTTCACTGTTTAAGCTTCAGATTCCTTGTTTGTGAAATAGGGATAACAATTTCTACCCTAATTTTGCTATTACTAAAGTTTTGACCTTTTAAAATGCCTCTTACTGCAATATGTTCAATCATAAGTCTTTTATATTTCTTTTCTGGTTTCACTGGGAGCCTTGGGGACTAGATAGACTGCTTCTGCTTTCCTGGAGTTACGTATTTCTCCAAGGCTTGAACCAGTGTCCCATTAGTAGAAATTTTGACAGAGTCCCTGGCAAGTTAAGCTTTTGCTAGTGAAGCAGAGCATTGGATGAGCACTTCTCAGTTCAAATTTATGAAAAAAATTGCAGCTAAAACCTATGGTATGTATTATGTGCCTGACTTTGTCCTAAGCAGTTTGCACATACTAAATTATTGAATCCTCACAATAACTCTCAGGGATCAATATTATTATTATTTTCCTTACTTTATAGATGAGGAAATGAGTTATAGAGAGGTAAAACATTATGTCCAGGGTCACACTTGGTTGGGCTCAAGAATCTGTTATATTACTTATCTCTTTGACTAGCTTTTTCCTTCTCATTTAAGATTTGTGTTTTTTAACTTTACTAATCTTTTAAAATAGATACCTATCATCAAGTATTTACTCCTTCACATTGCTTTTCTTCCAGACATTTCCCATCTTTAGATTCTTGCAGTGCTAAGAATAGCTGCAGTAGAAGTATAAATTCTTCATGATTGAAAAATATTATTTTATAGTAGCACTTTCATTTACACTATTGTATTAGTTACACTGAAACAGCTAAGTACACATTTCCTAAATTGCAACTGATTTTCCTTAAATTGTTTTCTTTCTCTAACTCTAATTTTTATGCTTTCTCTATTGAAATTCACTCTTTTGGTTATTTATTTTTTTATAAAATTTATTTGGAGAAATTTTAAAACATAGATACAAAAGTAAACAATCACCATTTTACAGATTTAACAACTGTAACAGTTGGTCATATTACTTCTATTGTTTTTAAAAGATACAGCATAACAAATAACTGTAGAGTCCTTTTAAACTTATTCTCTAAAAGGATGACTACCAGAGAATAATACTAGTTTAGTATTGTAGTGAACCTACTCGGTCATAGTGTTTGGATTGCTTTCCCTATTGTCGGAATTCTATAGAAAAGAAATTATCTCTCTGATGTGAGGGAATGCCTAATATTCCTCAACAGCCACTTATTAGTACCACTTATTCTCATACCACTTATTAGTAAGATAAAATTGTTCTTAAGAGATATCAGTGTGGGACAAAGATAGCTTTATGATAAATATAATATAGAGCCTCAGAAATGAAAGCTATAAAACAAAAGCAGAAACTGAAGCCTCTTCTGGGAATAATGAAAATAACTTAGATTTACTCTGATAAGGAGGAGAAGAAAATAATATACTGGCATTGCAAAGCTGTAATACCAGTTGATTGATGTTTTATAGGGTGTTTGCCTAACAACTTAATGATGAAGTGAATTGTTGGTGGGTTTTTTTCAGAGTAATATTTAGCTTGTCATAACTTTTTAATTCATCACACAAATGAGTAAGGCAGTCAACAGGAAAGTGCTTCCTTTTTCTAATCAGATTATTTGATAAGACTGTCTGGTAATGAGAAACAGATTTTGATTTAATAACTGCATATTATAAAGTTGTTGAGGCTCCTAATAAAAATACTTTGTCGCCATACTTCTTAATATTTATCAGTAAAGATGTTATAGAAACTGGTAGGTAAACTATATTAAAAATGATATGCTGAAATTTTAAATTAGTTATTAAAGAAAAAAACTAACAAGATTTGTTAGAAATAGACTCATAGCTGTAACGTTTCACATGAGTTATTAAAGAAGAAAATAATAAGATTTGTTAACATATATTTGGCTAATAACTTTATAAAATTATACTAGTTTCTTGAAATAAGTAGTAATCTGAATTTCTGTTTAGTTCAATTTTTGTTTATTTCACTAGCAATCGTATCTCAATCTTTTGACTAATAGAAGTATAAAGTAGGTAAAGTGCAACCAGTATACATTGTAAATCTCATACATGAATAATGATTCAAAACAAACATTAAATATTATCTCTGCCCTCACTTATGGGCATTTCTTGTTTTGTATTATTTGTCTAAAGTACATTGGTATGTGTACTAGACATAGACAAATGAAACAATACCAGACATTATGTATATTGAGTGCAAGTGTGAAATGTGAAGCTGACAAATGCGTGTAAGACCTGAATACAGAGGAAACCACTGTCATCTGAAGGTAATCAGAGAAAGTAAGGAAAGACATTAAAGTCTGAAATGGTGTTTTTAAATGAATTCAGTAGTATTAACTAAGATCTGATAGTATTTTGCCATTTATAAAGCGTGTTCACTTGTGTTATCTTCACATAATTCTAAAATAGGATAGCTGTTATCCCTGAGTTAACAATGAGGAACTTGAGGCATAGAAACATTGAATGACTTGGATAAACTTACGAGGCTAGGAAGTGGAAGACATTTAAGAACAGTTTTCAGACTGCAGACCCTTTGCCTTCTCTGTATTATTATGCTGGCAATAAAGATGGTTAGTTTTTCCTTAGCAGAGAGGATATGAAAGATAGTATTTAGTTTGACCAAAAATGCTGAACTGTGAATGTTATGAGTGAGAAAGGTGAGAAAATCAGCTTGATGAATGATGAATATATATTGTAGAGTTGGTTATATCCAGAGATGATTTTTGGGCAATTCCCAAGTGTTAGATGCTATGCTGAAGACTAAAGTTAGAAAGTAGGGATAGAGTCAGCCTAGTTTGGTAGGGTGGCACTTAGAAGTAAAAGATTTGAAGTAAGCATAAAGTATGTAAACTGTGATGAATCACTGTGATTGTTAAATAAAAATACATTTAAAGTAGATTTGATAAGTTGAATTTTCTGTTCTCTATTAATAGAACAGGTTAATAGCCATATGCCTTTTGTTGTTGATATAGTAAAACTCTGTATCTCATTAATATTAATTTGTAATTGTCATTTGACATTAAATGTGTTATTCTGCCATTTTAGTAAGACAAGAGTTTCTAATACCTTTGTTCTACCTTCTGTATGTGGCAGCTAAAATTTAAATGGGTTCATATGATATTATATAAGATAAATTTACTCTGAGTTCATTATTGAATCTTTTTTCTGTTTAAATATCACCTTTAAAATACAAAGAAAACTACTTTAAATATTTCACACTTTTAGCTATAATTTTCGTTAGGATATCTTTAATAATAAATGCTACCATTTGTGGAGTGCTTACCCTGTGCCAGTTACTTTGTTAAAACTTCACATAAATCATCTGAATTCTCATCATAAGTCTGTGAGGTTGTTCTGATTTTATACAGGAGAAAACTGATAATATTTAAGTCACTTTTTTCAAGATTACATAGCTGATAAAATGATAAAGCCAGAATTTAAACCCAGGACTATCTAGTGTCAAAGTCTGTGCTATAATAATACTGTTTCCAATTGTTTCCCTCTCTCTCTCTCTCTCTCTCTCTCTCTCTCTGTCTCTCTCTCTCTGTCACACACACACACACACACACACACACACACACACGTTCTAATTTTATATACATGGCACTGTGTTGTGTATTGTGAGTATATAAAGATGAGTTTGACACCTCTAGGAGGAGCGTTTTATTGAAAGACATTGCTGGGAGTGTACAATGCATGTAAAACATTCTGGAGGCCAGAAGATAAAGTTGTGCAAACTGCTATGGTAGATGGTAGATCAGTGCTAATGTCTTTAAAGAGCCTTTATTTATTGGGATTAAAAAAAATTAAAGTACCAAAGGGTAAACAGATTAAATATATGAACACAATTTTAATGAGGCCAGCATCATCCTGATACCAAAGCCTGGCAAAGACACAACAAAAAAAGGGAATTTTAGACCAATATCCCTGATAAACATCGATGCAAAAATCCTCAATAAAATACTGGCAAACCGAATCCACAGCACATCAAAAAGCTTATCCACCATGATCAACTTGGCTTCATTCCTGGGATGCAAGACTGGTTCAACATATGCAAATCAATAAATGTAATCCAGCATATAAACAGAACCAAAGACAAAACCACATGATTATCTCAATAGATGCAGAAAAGGCCTTTGACAAAATTCAACAGCCCTTCATGATAAAAACCTTCAATAAATTTGGTATTGATGGAACATATCTCAAAATAATAAGAGTTATTTATGACAAACCCACAGCCAATATCATACTGAATGGGCAAAACTGGAAGCATTCTCCTTGAAAACTGGCACAAGACAGGAATGCCCTCTCTCACCACTCGTTTTTTTTGTTTGTTTGTTTTTTGTTTTTTGTTTTTTTTGTAGTTGCTTTGGAACTAATCGTACTCATCTTAACTTAGTAGAATTTATCACAGATTTATGCTAACTTAATTCTACAATGATATAGAAAAGTTATTTCTATACATATATATTCCTTCTTCTCTTTTATTGTGCTAGAATTGTTATACATAACATGTATTATGTAACATAATATATAATAAGTATATATGTATATATAAGTGTTTGGTGTGAAAATTCCAATCATTTTAATCAAAAAAAAAAGATTGTTACCATGAAATAATTTGAT
>NW_016814921.1:661495-677902 GCF_001698545.2 Rhinopithecus bieti
AGACTTAAATGTTAGACCTAAAACCATAAAAACCCTAGAAGAAAACCTAGGCAATACCATTCAGGACATAGGCATGGGCAAGGACCTCATGTCTAAAACACCAAAAGCAATGGCAACAAAAGCCAAAATTGACAAATGGGATCTAATTAAACTAAAGAGCTTCTGCACATCAAAAGAAACTACCATCAGAGTGAACAGGCAACCTGTAGAATGGGAGAAAAATTTTGTAATCTGCCCATCTGACACAGGGCTGATATCCAGAATCTACAAAGAACTTAAACACATTTACAAGAAAAAATCAACCCCATCAAAAAGTGGGCGAAGGATATGAACAGATACTTCTCTAAAGAAGACATTTATGCAACCAACAGACACGAGAAAAAATGCTCATCATCCCTGACCATCAGAGAAATGCAAATCAAAACCACAATGAGATACCATCTCACACCAGTTAAAATGGCAATCACTAAAAAGTTAGGAAACAACAGGTGCTGGAGAGGATGTGGAGAAACAGGAACACTTTTACACTCTTAGTGGAACTGTAAACTAGTTCAACCATTGTGGAAGACAGTGTGGTGATTCCTCAAGGATCTAGAACTAGAAATACCATTTGACCTAGCCATCCCATTACTGGGTAGATACCCAAAGGATTGTAAGTCATGCTGCTATAAAGACACATGCACATGTGTGTTTATTGCAGCACTTTTCATGATAGCAAAGACTTGGAACCAACCCAAATGCCCATCAATGATAGACTGGATAAGGAAAATGTGGCACATATACACCATGGAATACTATGCAGCCATAAAAAAGGATGAGTTCATGTCCTTTGTAGGGACATGGATGAAGCTGGAAACCATCATTCTCAGCAAACTATCACAAGGACAGAAAACCAAACCCCGCATGTTCTCACTCATAGGTGGGAATTGAACAATGAGAACACTTGGACACAAGAAGGGGAACATCACACACTGGGGCCTGTGGTGGGGTGGGGGGAAGGGGGAGGGATAGCATTAGGAGATGTACCTAATGTAAATGACGAGTTAATGTGTGCAGCACACCACCGTGGCACATGTATACATATTTAACAAACCTCCACGTTGTGCACATGTACCCTAGAACTTAAAGTATAATAATAATAATAAAAGCAGTTTAAACATACAGTGAAATGGCAATGAACAAATATGATTATAATTCTAAGAAAGTCAAGTCTATGTTTCCTTCACCCATTGTAGTCCTAGAGTCTAGAACAGAGCCTGACACACAGTAGACACTCAGTAGATATTTGTTTAATGAATAAAACAACATGAAAAAATGTTCAGCCATGCTTGTAGTTAAGAAGCTCAGTGAAAGCAAGATACCATTTTTCAGTTATTAAATGTCAAGTAAAACAAAACAAAAAACAGATAGATGATAGAAAGAGATAGAATGCAGGAGAAAGTTCAGTGAAATGGGTAGTCAAGCATACATTTCCGGTAGGAGTGTAAATGGACTCACTTCTAATGCAATTTATAGTAGTCTTGAAAAATATTCCTAAATTTTGACCCAGCAATTTCACTTCTAGAATCTTTACTGACAAGCAATCCTGAATATGTAAAATAATTTTTACAAAATATATAGTACATGGTAATATATATAGCACAAAAATTTGGAAAGAGTATAAATATCCAACTATAAAAAATGGTTAAGTAGGTCCTGACAGATCTTATTAATGAGCTATGCAAAATTTATGTAAACGTGTGAAATAACACAGAATAATATTTGAGTTCAGTGAAAGAAGCAGCACATAAAAAATGTTCATATAGGATAGTGTCTGTGTAGAAAAATAACTGGAAGAAAATGTATCTGCAATGTTGGCTATTTGGGTAGTGGAATATCAGGTGATTTTTTTTTTTAAATTTTCTAAAATTCCTTAAAAATATATATATTAATATATAAAATTTCTCTTATTTGGAACTATGACTGGTAAGTAAATATCTGTTCACTGTCAAATTATTTAAATACATCCTAATCACCTTTTAAATATTTCAATCAAAAGAAAATTCGTTTTTGACTGGTGTTAGAAAATGTGTGTTTTTCTTTTCTGAGTTTGAACTAACTTTACAATTTCTATTCACTACCCCAATAATTTTAGATTTAATTCAAGACTGGTCTAGTGATAGTCCTCCAGACATTTTTTCATTTGTTCCATATACGTGGAATTTTAAAATCATGTTTCATCAGTTTGAAATGATTTGGGCCGCTAATCAACACAATTGGATCGACTGTTCCACTAAACAACAGGAAAATGGTAAGACATTTAAAAAATTAGGTTAAGTATTTCTCTCATTAAGGCAAATACCAACTAAGAAAATTAGTATTCATTTGATAGTTTTAACACATACTAGAAGTTGTTTCTCCCCATTATCTTTGTGAGACTCTCAGAGGACTGTTTCAGAGTTTGTATTGGACTAAAAATTTTGTTTAGTTGTGCATTTTAGACAATTTTATAATTGAAATGTTATGGACATTAAAAGTAAATTTACTTTTTCTTCTTCTTCTTTTTTTTTTGTAGTGTATCTGGCAGCCTGTGGAGAAACACTAAACATTGATTTTTCTTTGCCTTTTACGGACTTTGTTCCAGCTACATGTAATACCAAGTTCTCTTTAAGAGTATGTATAGTTGAATGCACTATTATTCCACAAGGTGTATTAGTTAGTTTGATTTCCCAAAGCTTATCTTTACTCCCCGTACCCAATCCATTGCCACTTCAAGGTATTTTAGCTTTCCTCCAATGTCTACTACCTTTAGTGTCAGAGTTCCTGCTGTTTTCTTTTTGTAGTTAACTGCACCTAATAAATTGCGCAATTAAAAATATCTCAAGTTGACTATTTTCTTAAGAGTTCATTTCTGCTATCTGTGGCTAATCTACATGTTAGCCCTTCTAGCTCTAATGTTTAGTAATTCATATGAACTAATTTTATACTTCCCTTTATTTGATTCTTAATTGTAAACATGAATTCAAGGAGTAACCACAGTACCTTTCTTCCTTTTATCTGAATGCCTGCACTTCTAAGCTCAAAATTTTATGGAACATATAATTTTTTGGTATGGGCAACCAGTAGTACTTGTACTATTAATAGTGGTTTTACTGGTAAAATTAGCAACATAATAGAAACAGCTGACATCTGTTAAACATTTTCTGTGTACTACATAGACACTATTCCATGTACTTTATGTAGTAACTCATTTAATTCTCAGAACAACCCTCTTGAGATTATTATTACCTGCATTTATACATTAGGAAAGTGAAGAACAGAGCTTTTGTAACTCATCATATAGCTAGTGAGGTATTGGGCAATATAGCTTAGGGTTCCATTCTTTTAACCACTCTACCTTGCTGCCTGTTAAACTAGCCATCAAGATGAACAAAGAATAGAAGACCTATAAGGAAAAAAGTAAAGCCAAGTGAAGATCCTTTGATTTGCCAGTTCTGAATTATTGAAAGCCAGTTGAGGAAACAAGACTTACTAGAATCAAATGAGATAATACTATTTTAAAATTAATAAAAATATGGAACATAGTACACCTGAGCTTATAAAAGTTTTTTTTAAAAGCTGAACTTCATAAAAAAAAAATCTGTGATTACCCATGGAAGACATTCTTTTCACTGTTTGGAAACTATACTGTTTCTTTCCCTGATTATTTTGTTGTTTTTCAATACAAATTTAGTTTTAGTCAATGTAAAATCTTATTCCTTATTTACCTGACTGTTGAATGTAAAATCTGCCATTTCAAATTTGTTTATCTCACTTGTGTAATCCCAGCACTTTGGGAGCCTGAGGCAAGATGGTTGCTTGAGGCCAGGAGTTTGAGACTAGCCTTGGCAACACAGCAAGACCCTGTCTCTACAAAAAAAAAAAAAAAAAAAAAAAATAGCACATTCCTCTCGTCCCAGCTACTTGGGAGGATCACTTGAGTGCAGGAGTTCAAGCCTTCACTCCAGCGTCAGTGACAGAGTGAGACCATTAAAACAAAAAATAATAATACAATAAAATAAAAATAAATAAAATTTGTTTATTTTCTTTCAAACTTATTTCGAAAATTGTTGTAGACAGTTTTGCCCGTATTAACCAACATATTTATGCACTAATGTTATTACTTTGGCTTATTATAATTATTTTTTAGGGAGAAGATGTTGATCTTCATTTGTTTCTACCAGATTGCCACCCTAGTAAATATTCTTTATTTATGCTGGTAAGAAATTGCCACCCAAATAAGATGATTCATGATACTGGTATTCCTGCTGAGTGTCAAAGTGGTCAGAAAACAGTTAAACCAAAATGGCGCAACGTTACTCAGGAAAAGTGAGTACATAAAATTAGTGACACAGGCCAGGCACAGTGGCTCACGCCTGTAATCTCAGCACTTTGGGAGGCCGAGGTGGTTGGGTCACCTGAGGTCAGGAGTTCGAGACCAACCTGGCCAACATGGTGAAACCTTGTCTCTACTAAATATACAAAAATTAGCTGGGCATCATGGTGCATGCCTGTAGTTCTAGTTACCTGGGAGGCTGAGGTAGGGGAATCGCTTGAACCTAGGAGGCGGAGGTTGCTGTGAGCTAAGATTGTATCACTGATGTCCAGTTTGGGCAACAGAAAGAGACCCCATCTCAAAAAATAAATTGATTAGTAAAACAAAATAAAATTAGTGACAAGTATTTTGTGCTTATATGTGGAGAAATTCTTCTTTCAAAAAATAATAATAAAATTTGATTATCTGCAACTGATATCTATACAATTAAAGGAATAAGTATCTGACTAGAAACTGTCTGTTTTACTCTTCAAAGGGCTGGTTGGGTTGAATGCTGGACTGTCCCAAGTGTCATGCTTACAATTGATTATACATGGCACCCAATTTATCCACAAAAAGCAGATGAACAGCTAAAACAATCATGTAAGTGTTTTTATATAATTTGTGCTTTTATACAGCTGCTATTATGATTGATAGTCATGAAAAATAAAAAGCAAATGCATTGAAACACATCTATTCTTGTGACATAGTATAAATACAATCTTTTAAATATTTCAGATTAATTATATCTACCTTTTGAGCATTTGCTATGTATCAAATAGTGGGCCAAGCAATTTTCTGGCTTCTATTATCTCATTTAATCCATGTAACAACTCTGTGAGACAGATATTACCATTATTTTTATCTTAAAGTTGAGGAAATATGCTCAGAGAAGGTAAGTAATATTCTCAAAGTCTGCCAAGCTAGAAGCAGTAGAGCCTGAATGTGAAACAAGGTTTGTGTGAATCTGCATATTTAAGTGCATGATTTTGTGAAACATTAGTTTCTTTAATGCATTTTGACAGTTCTCATATAGTTTATAGTTTCCTGAAGGTAATTTGCCTTATTACCTGGGTCCAAAAAAGAATTAGAGCCAAATGATGATGTTTTCTTTGTATTTTTCCAGTGAGTTAAGTTTCAAAGGATAGTTTTCATAGTTGTTTCATAGTGACTTGATAGTATCACACTGTATTTAAATAGCTATTTATATGAAAAAATTTTGTAGTTTAGTGCCCAAGAATAGTTAAGGTCTTGATGTGACCCAAATTTGTATTGCAGGGACTCAATAAGAATGTTGTTTATGTTAACAGAAAGTTGTCATTGATTTTCTGCAGGCTGATTTATGTATTTCTCTCATATTTCAATATTTATTCTTTATTTGCTTTCTTAATTATTGCTCTTTTAGGTCTGTTTTCATTATATATACATAATGTAAGGATTAGTTGGTATCATGTTTGCAAAGTAAAATTTTTTAGTGAATATTTCCTTGAAGATCTTCCAAGAGGTCTTTTGTCCCCCACTCCCCAAACATTAATCTTTTTTTTCCTTAATTTACTACAGTATCAGAAATGGAAGAGACAATGCTATCCGTATTAAGGCCATCCCAGAAGGCATCAGACAGAGTTGTTTCTTCTCCCTCTACTTCTTCACGCCCCCCTATTGATCCCTCAGAACTTCCACCTGATAAACTTCATGTAGAAATGGAACTTTCTCCAGATTCTCAGATAACTCTCTATGGACCTCTACTAAATGCCTTTTTGTGTATAAAGGTACGATTCTTAAAAACAACTTACATACTTTTAAATATAGACAAAGCAGTTAAAATTTAATTGAAAATTGAGACCATTTGAAATAGCCAATTGGATTATTTAAAGTGTTGAGGATATACCAGATATGCTGACTGGACTTAGGGTGCTAGATTCAATTACAAAATTATTTATTAAAAATAGTACTCCTCAGTTCAGCATTCTTTTGTGCATTTTGTATGTTCTAGGAATGGTGCTAGTTGCTATAGATAAAGATGATATAGCGTCTCTTCTCAGGGGTGTAAGCTAGAGGGATAGCTAGGATAGACAGATATATGGACACATTTTCACACGTTGTAAGTAATGTAGCAATAGAAGTACTACATATATCTGAGAATAATCGGTAATGGAAAACACTACTTCAAGTGAGTCCATTGAAAATAAGTGACAATGTTTTATGATAAATAATGAATAAATATTTGTTTGGTGCTTTATTTGAAAAACTGAAGCAAATATATGAAAATGCTTATTTCAGAGTATATCAAACTTAGGTTCTAAATAGATGTGCACTAATTTTTAGAATAAAGAACAAATCGTGTTGACTCATTTTGGTATATTTTTTTCCACTGAAATTGTGTGATTGCACAGTATGACAGCACTTTAAAGTTGATCTCTGTAGAAAAGAGAGGTTATTTTTGGATAAATATTTGAGGAGTTCATCAGTTTTCTGGAGATCACTCTTACTTTGACGTTCAAATCATATGTTTTAAATGCCCCCAACAAATTATCAACAATTCTTGTTGATTTAATTTTTATGGTAACTAGTATAATCCTTCCTGATCCTCACTTATCACCTTTGCCTGTAATTAGAGGAGTTATCCACATCACTTTCAACAACTTAAGAAATTTTGCATTTTTAAAGGATCTGGCAGATTCACTTTGGATATTGAATACCTAGCTGACAAGGAATCCTGTAATGTACAGCGATAAGAGTAATTAATTCTGTAGAGAGGGACTAGGATGTTCAGGGTTGGTCAGGGAAGCACGATCAAGGTTTGTTAGTAAAGGCTCTCTGCAGGAAGTGCTGGCTGAACTGGGTTTTGAAGGCCTATAGCATCTCAATATTTGAGTTATTATATTGTATTTACAAAAAACTACCATAAATCATCAGATGATGTAACTTAATATTAAAAGATGCAAGGGAAAATGTGGTTAATATTTGTAAATACCTAGAGTTTTTGTTGATTACATACACACCTTTCTTCCTTCTTGTGACCATCATTTGACCTAAAATGTATGTCAAATATTTCTACCAATATCTTACTTTCTTAGGATTGCATGTGAATAATTATAAAGGATTTAACAGATAATTTTCTTTTCTTTTTTTTTTTTTTTTTTGAGACGGAGTCTCGCTCTGTCACCCAAGCTGGAGTGCACTGGCCAGATCTCAGCTCACTGCAAGCTCCGCCTCCCGGGTTCACGCCATTCTCCTGCCTCAGCCTCCCGAGTAGCTGGGACTACAGGCGCCGCCACCTCGCCCGGCTAGTTTTTTGTATTTTTTAGTAGAGACGGGGTTTCACCGTGTTAGCCAGGATGGTCTCGATCTCCTGACCTCGTGATCCGCCCGCCTCGGCCTCCCAAAGTGCTGGGATTACAGGCTTGAGCCACCGTGCCCGGCCAATAATTTTCAAGCTATAGTCTTCCTGAAGAGGCTGCATTATATTTTACTTAAATATAAGTAATGATTTAATTAGTAGGTGAAGGTAGTCATAGTGATACAATATCAGTTTTTGAATACTACTAGAGTGGTATTAACTTTCGTTTTTGCATTACTATGTACACATGGAACCTCAATTTGTTTTTATTAAAAAAATTGATAGTAATAAAAAAATAAGAGGACTCTAACAAAACAGAATACAGTGAAATAAATAATATGCTTTCATTTTAGACTTGTTTATAGGTTCTACTCCACAGATGTAGCCATTGCTGATAGATTATTGTTTTCATACAGACTTTTGTGCATTAAAGGGTTTATAACAACTTTTTAGTAGTTTCAAAAGTTTGTCTTGCCCTAAATATTGTATTAGTATTTACATTTATCTAGTTAGCTTAGAACTTGTATAAAATGTCTATTAAAGCAAATTGTAAAATTTGAAATTTTGACATGTTTACTAAATATATATCAAAGATATGACAGGGAAAAAACTTGTTTAGCCCAGTTAACTCTGTGCTTCCTTTTATAAGGAATTTATGCAATTCTTTAAGTTTCTGGTTTTGTTTTTGTTTTTTAGGAGACAGGGTCTTGCTTCGTCACTCAGGCTGGAGTGCAGTGGCACAATCATAGCTCTTTGTAATCTGGAACCCCAGGGCTCAAGTGATCCTCCCGCCTCAGTCTCTTGTAGCTAGGTCTACAGGCAGGCACCACCACACCCATCTAACTTTTAAAAAAATATTTTTTGGAGAGACTAGGTCCTGCCATGTTTCCCAGGCTTGTCTCAAACACCTTCCTGGCCTCAAGCGATCCTCCAGCCTTGGCCTCCCAAAGTGCTGGGATTATAGGTGTGAACCACCATGCCTGGTCTGTTTGTTTAGCTATATAACGTGTATTTTACTTGGTATCGGTATTAGTACTTTAAAACTTTTTGGAGGTTGAAAATATATATATTATTTTATAACATATTCAAATTGATATATGAAATTTTCTTGTTCATGTATTTTCATGTATACATGAAAAGAAAATGGCAGTTTAAGGGAATGTAAAATTCATGTAACCGAGATTGTCTTTTTTTAGTTATCAAAATTAAACATCAAGAAATTATAAAGAATAAACTAGGAAAAAAAAATCACTATATTTGTTTGGCTGTATATGAAAGACTGCTTTCCAAAATCCACGGAAGAAACTAGGCCTGGCATTATCATTATAAATAATTCTAAGAAGAATATGTCTACTGAATATTCATTAAAATTTGTGAGGACATGTATGGAAATGGGAGGTCTTCTGCAGATGTAGACAATATAGTAACTATGAGTGTCAGCCCAAAATCATTTCAGTCATATTAAAACTTTGTCATTTCTTCTGTTGTGGATATAAAGTTGGATAACCATACTACTTATATTACTTTCCTGATTTGACTTCTCTTAGTCTTACTTCATTTTTTTGTTAATGAAGGAAAATAAATCTTTTTATAATGATAACATGTCAGTGGTAGCAAATAACTGCATGAAAGGATATATATGGCATATATGTTTTTCTTATTAAAAATAATTTTAGGCCGGGCGCGGTGGCTCACGCCTGTCATCCCAGCACTTTGGGAGGCTGAGGCAGGCGGATCACGAGGTCAGGAGATCGAGACCATCCTGGCTAACAAGGTGAAACCCTGTCTCTACTAAAAATACAAAAAATTAGCCGGGCGTGGTGGCGGACGCCTGTAGTCCCAGCTACTTGGGAGGCTGAGGCAGGAGAATGGCGTAAACCCGGGAGGTGGAGCTTACAGTGAGCTGAGATTGTGCCACTGCAGTCTAGCCTGGGGACAGAGCAAGACTCCATCTCAAAAAAAAAAAAATAATAATAATAATTTTAATAATCTTGAACAGAAACCTGGCTATTAATTTTCTTTTTTTAAAAAAGGGTAATTTTGGAAACAGTACTTGTGGACTTTTGCTACTGTTTCTCTGATTTTATTAGCTGCCATCTTTTCACCTATTGTTGTTATTATTTTTCTGTTTTGAGAAATGAGCATCATTGGATAGCATACATTTTAACCTAGGAAAAACATTGCAATCCCTTTTGGTTACTTAAGTAGTAATATAAATACCATATCAAAAACCAATATCAAAAGAAATTCTGGAAATTCTTAATAAATTGAATTATGTAGTATATGTCTTAAATCAAACAATGCAAATTTGACAAAAGAACACATTTTCTTGGTTCTATAAGCCAGTGAATTTTTTCTAGGATTGTTTGGAATTTATTTTAAAGATAGTTTAATTTTGCATGCCATCTATTATAAAATGAAATTGAAAGTTTTATTTTTATTTGTAAATATTTGTGTACATTTGTTAATCTTAAAGTACCATAAAAGTTTGCCATAATGTATTACCACCTACCTTACACTTTGATCAACCTTTTTGGTAACTTTTTTTTTCAGTAAATTCTTTTTTTTTTTTTTTTGAGACAGGGTCTGACTTTGTCACCCAGGTAGTGGCATGGTCACAGTTTACTGCAGCCTCGACTTCCTGGGCTCAGGTGATTCTCTCAGCCTTCCAAGTAGCTGGGACCACATGCATGCGCCACCATACCTGGATAATTTTTGTATTTTTTGTGGAGACAGGGTTTCACCATGTTGCCCAGGCTGGTCTCAAACTCCTGGGCTCAAGTGATCGGCCCACCTGCACCTCGTAAAGTGCTGGGATTATAGGTGTGAACCACTGCGCCTGACCTTTCAGTTAATTCTTAAGAAATTAACTAATAGATTTGGAATTCATAAATTAAGAAAAACCCTTAAGTCACACACCCAGCATTAGACATTTAACATTAGACAAAGTTCTTAAAGGAGTTATAATTTTAAAAGTACATTTTGTTGACGATATTTAGTAACTACAAATTTATTAACTCATGAAAGAATCCTAGTGTTTTATAACTCCTTTAGAGCAAAGTCACTGACACATTTAACAAAAATTAGCAAATGTTCTCTGCTATGTTGGGCATTCAGTGTTCCCTAAGGAATTTGATATGAATTATTTCCATTTCAAAAGCAATGGAGATTGCTTTAGTAGCAAATTGGAACGTTAGACCCAAGGGAATCTTTTTTCTTTTTACTGTAATAATCTACAGGAATCTAAATTTTTTTCAAGATTTACAATTATAAGAGACTACAAGGGAATTTTTTAAAAATAAGAGATCTGTTGGCTAGGATCATTAAAAATGAGTTAAAATGAGTGCTGGTAACTGTTTTATTTTGTTGGTACATGTTAGTATGCTGAAACCTAATAGTAGTTGAGTCCTTAGATCAGCTGTTTGGGGAGAAGGTGGGGCAGAGGTGTTTTTCTGGGGGCCATTTACACATGGAAGTATTAAAGGAGTTTTTCCACTTTACGCTTGACTCTGGACTCTGCCTACTGCAAACTTTCTGAACAGTCATTAGGACTGGGGTGGAATGTATATTTCATAAAGGCTTCTGGAGGGGAGAACTACTGCTCTGAACATCTTTAAGTTTTGTTTGTTTGTTTACTTTATTTCAATTGTTTTGGGGAACAGGTAGTTTTTGGTTACATGGATAAGTTCTTTAGTGGTGATTTCTGAGATTTTGGTGCACCCATCACCTGAGCAGTGTACGCTATACTCAATGTGTAGTCTTTTATCCCTCACCCCACCACCTGCCACATCCTTCCTCTCGAGTCTCCAAAATCTGTTATATCATTCTTATGCCTTTGCGTCCTCACAGCTTAGCCCCCACTTAAGAGTGCAAACATAGGATATTTGGTTTTCCATTAATGAGTTACTTCATTTAGAATAATGGTCTCCAATTCCATCCAGGTTGCTGTGAATGCCATTATTTCATTCCTTTTTATGACTGAGGAGTATTCCATGGTATATATGTGTGTATGTATGTATGTGTGTATATATACACATACCACATTTTCTTTATCCACTCATTGGTTGCTGGGTATTAAGGTTGGTTCCATGTTTTTGAATTGTGAATTGTGCTTCTATGAACATGAGTGTGCAAGTGTCTTTTTCATGTAATGACTTCTTTTCTTTTTGGTAAATAGCCAGTAGTGGGATTGCTGGATCGAATGGTAGTTCTACATTTAGTGCGAATCTCCATACTGTTTTCCACAGTGGTTGTACTATGTTACATTCCCACCAGCAGTATAAAAGTGTTCCCTTTTCACCACATCCACACCAACATCTATTATTTTTGATTTTTAAATTATGGCCAGTCCTGCAGGATAAGGTGGTATCACGTTGTGGTTTTGATTGCATTTCCCTGATCATTAGTGATGTTGAACATTTTTCATGTGTTGGCCATTTGTGTATCTTCTTTTGAGAAATGTCTGTTCATGTCCTTTGCCCACTTTTATATGGGATTATTTTTTTCCTTGCTGATTTGTTTGAGTTCCCTGTAGATTCTGTATATTAGTCCTTGGTCAGATGCATAGTTTGTGAAGATTTTCTCCCACTCTGTGGGTTGTCTGTTTATTCTGCTGATTATTTATTTTGCTGTGCAGAACCTTTTTAGTTTAATTAGGTCCCATTTGTTTATTTTTGTTTTCGTTGCATTTGCTTTTGGGTTCTTGGTGAAGAATTCTTTGCCTAAGCCAATGTCTAGAAGAGTCTTTCTGATGTTGTCGTGGAATTTTTATGGTTTCAGGTCTTAGATTTAAGTCTTTGATCTATCTTGAGTTGATATTTCTCTAAGGTGAGAGATGAGGATACAGTTTCATTCTTCTATGTGTGGCTTGCCAATTATCCCAGCACAATTTATTGAATAGGTTTTTGTTTCTTATTTTGTTTATGTGATGTATCACATTTACTGATTTGTGTATAAACCATCCCTGCATCCCTGCTATGAAACCCACTTTTCTCACTTTATGTTTTTGTATGCTTTGTTGATGATCAGTTGGCTGCAAGTATTTGGCTCTATTTTGGCTTTATTTTGGCTTCTCTATTCTGTTCCATTGGTCTGCGTGCCTGTTTTTATAACAGTACCTTGCTGTTTTGATAACTATAGCCTTCTAGTATATAGTTCACAGCTGGGTAATGTGATGGCTCCAGATTTGTTCTTTTTGCTTAGTCTTGCTTTGGCTATGCAGGCTCTTTTTTGATTCCATATGAATTTTAGGATTGTTTTTTCTAGTGGTGTGAAGAATTACAGTAGTATTTTAATGGAAATTGCCATGAATTCATAGATTGCTTTTGGCAGTATGGTCATTTTCACAATATTGATTTTACACAATTTGTTGAATAGGTTTTTGTTGCTAATTTTATTTATGTGATATATCACATTTGTTGACTCATGCCTACATCCATGGTATGAAACCCACTTGATCATGGTGAATTATCTTTTTGATATGCTCTTAGATTCAGTTAGCTAGTATTTTGTTGAGGATTTTTGCATCTTTGTTCATCAGGGATATTGATCTTTAGTTTCCTTTTTTTAATGTCTTTTTCTGGTTTTGGTATTAGGGTGATACTGTCTTCATAGAACGATTTAGGGAGGATTCCCTCTTTATCTTTTGGAATAGTTTTGGTAGGATTGGTACCAATTCTTTTTTAAATGTCTGATAGAATTCAGCTGTGAGTCCATCTGGTGGTTCTGGGCTTTTTTTTTGTTGTTGGCAATTTTAAAATCCCTTTTCTCTCTCACTGTTTGTTATTGGTCTGTTCAGAGTTTTTGTTTCTTCCTAGTTTAATCTAGGAGGGTTTTATATTTTCAGGAATTTATCCATCTCCTCTAGATTTTCCAGTTTGTTCATGTAAAGGTGTTCATAGTAGCCTTGAATGATCTTTTGTGCTTCTGTGGTATCAGTTGTAATATCTCCACTTTTGTTTCTAATTGAGCTTATTTGGATCTTCTCTCTTCTTTTCTTGGTTAATCTCACGAATGGTCTGTCAATTTTGTTTATCTTGTCAAAGAACCAGCTTTTGTTTTATCTCTTCATGTTTTCAATGTTGATCGAACTTAATTAGACGTTTATGTTATTTTTAAAAATTTAATGTTGGAATTTAAAATATAACCCAGTGTTTTCTGTTATATTTGTGCATAAATTTGTCCGTGCTTCAGAATTGTATTATAAAGACAATTATTAAGATTTCAGGCAGGTTTCAAGTGGCATCTGTATTTAGGAGGTGGACGGCAATAGGGAATAGAGGAAAAAGCACTGGTTTTGTGAGCTGGTAGGTTTGGGATTTTGATATTAAATCTCCCTATCAATTAACTGTATGACTTTAAGCCCTTCGACATTATTTCCTATGAAATGATATTATGTACTGATGTCCATAACTCTAGTCAGAAAATAACTTTGTCAGTAATCAAAGTGCAGACTTTACCAAATTCCTGTCTTGGTTCTAATATTTAACAGATATGCTAACAATGTTAACAGGAATATTTAACAACTTTTGTTTACTACTGACAGATCAAATGGCCAAAATTTAAATTTAGAATCAATGGGAAAAAATAATTTAAATTCCAGCTAAATTTATATTTTCATGCAAAAGAAAACAATAGTTGAAACACTTCTGCATAAAAAACCAGGATGAACTATGTGAAAGGAATTTTTGATAATTGTTGGTAACACATGCCTTTATGTCATCAATAACCAAGATTGGATATTTTTATTAAAGCTGTTGAAACATGCCTGATAAATAATTCCAACAGGAATATGTGAATTGTACTAGTTACCTCATCGAATTTAGCCAGACGGATTTTTAGTGAATTGTTTACCCCAAAGGATGTCCTCGGGTATTGCCTGAGAACTCTGAGGAGCAGTGATTGAAAACTCTTTAACCATGCAAACAAACCTTCAAAGGTCTCTGAGGACCTAAATTACAAGGTTTTGCTGTAATTGGGGCAATGTCATGAAGCTTTACTATAAAATAGGCTTCTGTAACTTTTTGTATTTTTTGCTGCTGAATATTTATTTGCCAAGTGGCTGTGTGTAAGCCTTAACATATGTTTTCTTTTGTATTTTAAGACAATAGGGCTGATGCCTTTTTATTAAATATAATAGGTTAAGGAAATACATAATTTACAAATTTAGGCTCATAGGTGAAAATATATTTACATACTTCTGACAGCAATTTGCGTTTTCTTAATATTTATAGGAAAACTACTTTGGGGAAGATGACATGTATATGGATTTTGAAGAGGTTATCTCAAGTCCTGTTTTGTCACTGTCAACATCATCCAGCTCTGGGTGGACTGCTGTTGGAATGGAAAATGACAAAAAGGAAAATGAAGGTTCAGCCAAGTCAATTCATCCACTTGCCTTGCGTCCTTGGGATATTACTGTGCTTGTTAATTTGTACAAAGTTCATGGGCGTCTTCCTGTTGTAAGTGTTTACACATCAAAGTAGTCTGGAATATATTATGACATCCACCTGTGTATAGATGTAAAGCATGCAACACACACTTAGAAAATCAGATTCAGAAACTTCTAAATTTATTATTTTACTGTTATAAAACTCATGTATTTTCTTCATAATATGATTACTTGATCATTGGTAATTTTATTTTCTATTTTTCTTCTAATTTAACTTTAGCTGCTTCTTTGCTCTTCTGTGTAACGTCAGGACATTGTGTCACACGTTGCATTGTTGGGTTTATAATTAACCTGATGGGTATTCAAGGACTTTACATTTTCTTAGCTTTTATCTCTAGACCTCAGACCAGTTTGGGGCCTTATGGTGGATCTGTTGCAAAATGAAGTTTCTGGCTTGACCCTGGGGTTGAATTATGTAGTTTAGATCTAGCACAGTATCCTGGGTCACTCTAAGGACAACCCGTGGACCTGTTCTTACTGACATGGAATGATATTAAATTGCCCCAAGAACCCAGGGACTTTGGAGCAGGGCCAGATGAGGTGTGTGTCTGTGTCGCAGTGGGGTTGGGGGGCGGGTGGCCCTCTGTTGCTTAGTGCAGCTAATGATCCTACTGAGGTACAGAATAGTTTTTTTTTTGTCAGTAATCATAGTTTCTCTGTTTTGAAAAACAAATTCTCTTAATCATGAGAGATGTAATTTTATTTTCTGTACTTTCTTACTTTTGCCTTCTCTGCATTTCGACTATACCATTTCATTTGACTGTAGCATGGAACTACTGATGGTCCTGAATGCCCTACAGCTTTCTTGGAAAGACTATGTTTTGAAATGAAAAAAGGATTTAGGGAGACCATGCTGCAACTTATCCTGTCACCGCTGAATGTGTTTGTCAGTGATAACTATCAGGTAAGGTGAAAATGAAATATGTTGGAAACACAGAGATTTACTATTAATATTTATTGGGTTAAAACAATGAATTAGCTTCTGTGCATGGACTTTGTAGCTCTTTAAGTTAGAGACTTTTAAGCTAACTGTATTAAGAAGTTTTGTAAGTATGTTTTTGTGTATGAGTTGTTTCAAGACCCTCCATTTTCTTTTGCTTGTCCCTATTTCTGTGATCTCAATTATATTTTATACCTTTTGCTATTATAATAGAAATGGAAATAAAAACTTTCTCAAATATTTATGGAAGGGAAAATTAACTATATAAAATGGTAGGTTCTGTTGAGTATCACAGCATAAATGTTAATATTTATTTTATATTTTAAATAATATTTTAAGTATTT
>NW_016814921.1:678141-698078 GCF_001698545.2 Rhinopithecus bieti
AATAATATTTTAAGTATTTAAATAATATTTTACGTGTATATCTACAAGGTCAATGACTTATTCATCTAACATAAGATACTTCGTTAATTCCTTCAAGATACCTCTGGGCTCTTTTAAAAGAGAACCAATGATATTCATCAAGTGAGAATTTGAGGATTTATTGCACTTCTGGGTAGACTATAATTTTATTATTATTTTTTAAAAAGCCAAATGGCTTTCCGTGGCACCTACCACTGCTTTATGTGCCCCGTCTTACTTTTAATCAAGTTGTGTGATTTAGAAATATAAATGGAACGTAATACAAGAGAAAGTAAAATTATAAATGCAAAGATGAATCTGATACCCAGAAATCATCAGTGAATGATCATTTATTATGATTATATGTAGTAACTGATCATTTTATTTAAAATAGCATATCTCCTTTTCATTCTTTTGCCATCACTGACTATATTTTTCTTCATGGAATTTTAATTTAATTTTTCATACATATATTTGACATATATGAGATCATATTAGCTAAAACTTAATATGTGCTAGGAATTGTTTTTGTTTTGCCACAGAATGAGTGTTTCCGGTTTTAAACTTTTATTTTGAAATAATTATAGATTCACAGGAAGTTGCAAAGATCAGAGAGATCCTGTGTGTACTCTTTACCCAGTTGTTTTCCATGGTAAAATTATTTTACAAAATTATAGTATCAAAACAAGGAAACTGACATTGATACAATGTGTGTGCATAGTTCTAGGTCATCTTATCATGTGTAGATTCATGTAACCACCACCAAAATGAAGATACAGAACTATTCTATCATCACAAAGTTCTCACATAACACTATTTTAACTTGCCATATTAACCTTAAAAAAAAACTCTTGTCCTCCTCTCTATAATTAGTGGGTCACTAGAATCGGTTGTTTTTTATTCTGGGAGGCAGGTGTGTGGAGAGGAAGCCCAGCTCCCTTTTTCAGTCTATTAAGGAAATTAATAAAGGGAAAAGGGAAAGTCTTCTATGCATGAGTTCTAAGAATCGTAGATGACTATCCCTGGTTTTTTATGAGTACCTGGTAACACTTCAACTTTTAATCACTGTACTTTTAAAAGACTTTTCCAGACATAGAAAACATTTTATTGAGCTGATTATGAATATTCACATTAATTCTTATTATAGAGGTATGGCAAACTTGTAGAGAGACTGAATTATAAAGTATGACTTGTTTGGGGATTAGAGAAGGAGTTCATGGAGTAGAGATATCAAGGTGGAAGTAGAAGCACTAGTGATAATTCATTTCCTAGATGGTTGACAACTTACCCCAAAGACAAAGGTACCATATATATCCTCTTGGAATTTGCTTGTCTACTTACCTTGTTTATGTTCTCTAGTGTTGACACAACTGTTCATAAGAATTTTTTTCTTCATCTGTCATTATACTATCTAATGTTCTTTCACAGTGGAAGGGTTCACACTTTGTCTACTTCCAAGGCTCAAATCTGGGTTACCCACTTGTAGTTTATCCTGGGTAGCAGCGGTCTTAAGGCTTCAAGACGAAGGATCCAAGGTGACTGATGGACTATTGTGTCCCATTATGAAACTATGCACTTTTTACTTTGTGGTCATCTTATGTATTAGTTTCATAGGGCTGCCATAACAAAGTATCCTACACTAGGTGACATAAAAGAACAGAAATGTATTCTCTCACAGTTCTGGAGGTTCAAAGTCCTGTTGGCGGGGTCACATTCTGTCTGAGCTGTAGGGGAAGATCCTTCCTTGCCTCTTCTTAGGCTCTGGTGGTTGCCAGTAATCCCTGGTATTCCTCGGCTTGTAGATGAATCACTCAAATTTCTGCCTCCATCTCGACTGGCTGCCACTCTCTCTGTGCCTGTGTGTCCCACTTTTTCTCCTCTTACAGGGATAACAGTCATATTGGATTAGGGCCCACCCTCAGTGTAAACTTACCATAACCTAATTATATCTGCAAAAATCCTGTTTTCAAAAAAGATCATATTCATAGGTTCCAGGGCTTCAGACTTGAACATATATTTTTGAGGGACGCCATTCAACCCACACATGATGCAAACTGCAATAAAATTTAGAATATAATGTTTATTGGTGTATCATGTAGGCTGTACCTTAGGAAAACCCAAGATCTACATGTAATTTTGAGATTAAAAAATTTCATAAAAGTTTTATACTGAGAATTATTGAGTCTCAGTATCAGAAGATAACTTTCTTGACCACCTTCCCCAGTTCTCTCAGTAAAAAAGGTAAGGAAATTAATGCCTGGAGAAGTCAGGTGATTTTATATAAAGTCACATAGCTTGGATGAAAATTAAATGAAAAATTGGATCAGAAGAGCTTCTAGAGTGATTATTGTAGTCACAATTTGAATTTTTTTTTAAAAAAGTTTCTTACGAATTAGAGTTAGCCCTTATCCTTAAAAAAATTTTTTTTAAGACTGTTTCCCAACATATGTTGAAAGCAAGGAACACTAACCCTGTGAGGTGGCCTAGACATACATGAAGAGGACTACCGTAATAAAACTAGGTTGGGAAATAATCTGTGAACTGCCTCAGTGTATCTTGGTATATTGAAGACTCTGTGAATACTTGCTGTGAAGAAATCTGTCTAGTCAGCAGCATCTACTTTTTGTGGTCACTGTTAGGTGCAGTGATACTTGGTGCATAAGACAGAAATGGTCATTAATGAACCTGGGGGAGAATGTAAATATTGTGAACATTAAAATTAAGATAAATAATTTCAAGTGTAAAAAGTGCCACAAGGTGAGGTAGGCAGTGCTCTGGTAGCATTTCATGGTCTGGAGGCAAGAACAGGATCAGATTCATATGTTTAGAAGATCTCTGTGACTGCTGATAGAGTATGGAGCAGAGAGATGTAAAAAGTTAATACCTTGAAAACGTCCTGGCAGGAGGTGATACTGTTTGGACCAGGATGAGAGCACTGAAGATGAAAAAAAGTCAATGCATTTGTGAGAGACTGGGAGGTAGATTTAACAGAAATTGGTGACTGATCAGTAGGGCATTTCCAGACTTATTTGATTCTTTATTCTTAATGTGTGGAACTAGTGTTCCATGAAATAATCTGTTTTATGACATATCCTTTATTTCTCTGAATATGTTAGAAATTTTCCCTTTGAAATACATGCGGCTTTTTAGTAGTGAGTATGAAATTATTCTCTGGAAGATAAAACTATCCTTGTATTTACATAGTCCTCAGAATCTCTATGGAAGTTTACTTTTCACCACCATTCTTCATTTTTTGGTCTTAACAGTCCATGTTCTTCAATGTTATCTTCCTTTCAAAAAATATTTTAATCTCACGATTCTTAGATTTCCTACAAAAGATTGGTCTCTTGTATTCCCTGTCAGAGTACTACTGTAGTTTCTTGTTATTCATAAAGGCAGTTGCCAATCAGAGATCTGTCTACTTTTTAGGACTCAGCTGTCTTGCTTTTTATAATAGTTGGGCTCTCATAGATATTGTTCATTAAAGATGCTTAACTCAGACTACCTCTATGGGTACAAGGTTGTGTTAGGAGCTTGTGGATTCTGAAGCCTTATAGATGGCATGATTTTATTGTTCATCTC
The DNA here is from genome assembly GCF_001698545.2 of Rhinopithecus bieti. NCBI lineage: Eukaryota > Metazoa > Chordata > Mammalia > Primates > Cercopithecidae > Rhinopithecus > Rhinopithecus bieti. The sequence continues at coordinate 681,742 of NW_016814921.1, forward strand.
TGCAGGGGGTGTCGGGGGAAACAACTAGAATTTATAATATGATTTTCTTATACGTTTTACGGTCTCATCATTATTGTTTTCAGCAGCGACCCCCTGTGGATGAAGTACTCAGGGAAGGTCACATCAATTTGTCAGGTCTCCAGCTGAGAGCACACGCTATGTTCTCAGCAGAAGGTCTTCCTTTGGGAAGTGATTCCTTAGAATACGCATGGTTAATTGATGTGCAGGCTGGAAGTCTTACAGCTAAGGTCACAGCACCACAGGTATGGTTTTCAGAGTACTATCTCCTGACTTATTTTCTTTTTCCTTTCTTTATCCACCTTCTCAAGAATAACTTGTATGCCTGTTTGAATGTTCATTGCATTTCCACTGATGGCATTCTGATGGGAGTCATTCTTGCCATTCAGAATTTTAGTTATAGGTGAGTCAGAGACAAGTTTCACTTTTCTGAGCCACATATAATTTGTTGGGTGTAATGTATGTAGTTCTAGGTAATATTTCCAAGAATTTGAGACTTTCTTTGGGAAAAACTCAGGATAAGTACCGTTCTAGAAGTCAATTTAATATATTATTAAAATTATGTTACTTGGCCCTCCATTGTTGGAAAAAATCTTATTTTTCTACTATATGGAGTAATTTTTTAAGAACTTTGTTTTCTTACATATTTCTTAAGTAGGATTTGAAAGTAGCTCTTATGATGCTAAGGATTAGGTAATAAGGTTCTTTGCTTGTCATGTCCCAAAGCAAGATTACATCATTTGTACCTGCTGTTAGTGATGTTTATAATAGTTTCAAAAAATAAAAGTGAATTTACTGGTAAGTAAATCTGGTCTAGAATTCTAGGTGTGATCCTTTTGGATAAATTCTCTCCCACCACCCCTTTCACTTAATCCTTAGAAGGCACAAAAGCCTTAATATATTATTTGTTTCTAATTGGCCACTGAAGTTTGGTTGAATTGCCATATTATTTTAACATTTCACCTGAGTCATATATTTATTATAATATGAATGCTCATCTTGATATTTCAAAAGACTGGAATTTGATAGGAATGTTACATACTCAATTTTGATAAAAAGTTATAGAATGGGTATAAAACATATAATTTAGAGGTATGTAGTAGCAACAAGAAAGTGATGAAGAACCTAGATGCCCTGTATACCTGGAAGAAATCGTCAGAGGGTAGCAAAAATTAATATCCTAGAAGTGGTGGGAAAATGAATGGAATTGAAAAGGGATATTTTGGAGTTGAACGTCATCTCAATATAATATTAGAATGTATAATGATATTTATAAAAATATGTGAGAAGAAATGCATAATGGAATGTATAAAAATGGATGAAAAGCAATAGTCATTGCTCACTGGCCTTGTAACTGTCCTCTTCTTATTATCTCCCATTTCCCATCCCTAAGTATACAAGTAAAAACTGAAGCATATTCCAAAGCAGTTTGTTCCCTAAGAAGGGAATAAAGCCGTGCTGACCCTGCAAGACTGGGTAGAATTCCTTTGTTCTAAGGACTGCTAGAATCTTACATGTTTATAAATTGCGTTTATAAGGTGAAACATTTCTCTTTCTTTTGCATAAAATCTCGGCATCACTGTTTGCTGTACAGTTCATGAATCTGTAGGCACTTTTATGTTTATTCCATTCTTTGTATGTTTTAAAAGTAAAATTTTTATTTTCCAAGTGTTTAAATTATGTACTTATTTGGGGGGATAATGCCATGTATATATCTATCTCTCAATGTTTTTAACAGCTCTAATCAATTATAAAATTAAGGTTTTTTTTTTTTTTTAAAAAAACTGAAGATTTGAAGAATTATATATGCTTACTTAAGCTTCTATTTACATAAACAAAAGTGCTTTAATCTTCAAAATACCTGGTTTTAAAATTGTAGCTCAATGTGATATTGAGATACTTTCTCACATAAAAGTTTGGTTTATGATTAGAGAATTTTAGATGCTTTTCTATGTGGAGATTTCAGTTAGCTATGTAACAGGAAAGATATATAACCTTGAATAAAAGGATTTGCTTTAAAAGTTGCTGAAGTGAAGTTTTTCAGTTGAAATGAGTTTTCATTTTGGCAATGCATTTTGTCATTCATAAAGGAAAGGTAACATAAGCATATAAATGATATTAAAGATAGCAAAAATCATTGGCTAACAAGTTGCTTATTTAGCAGAAGTTTTAAGACAGTGTTTGGGTTCTTCCAAGCCATGTTAACATTCTTCGGAAGCTTTTAAACTCTGAACACTTATTTAGAATGCTAACAGTGTTGTCAACTTGTCACTGATTATCTGTAGCTGGCATGCCTCTTGGAGTGGGGACAGACATTTGTTTTTCATGTGGTATGTCGGGAGTATGAACTGGAAAGACCAAAATCAGTAATAATATGTCAGCATGGAATTGATCGTCGGTTCTGTGAGTCCAAGGTATGTTAACAAATATGTTAGCAATATTATAAACATTTCTGAATTTTAAAAAATGGAATATTGAGATATCAGCTTCAAGTCAAATACACATAGCCTTGAAGCAAACTGCAGGTTTTTCAGTTAATAAAATTATTTTTAAAATTCTTGGCCCTTTTAAAGTATCTAAAATATGAGATGATTATTAAAACCTACAAATTAAAAAATAAACAGAATTATAAAAATTATATTTTGCTTACATTTTTGCTGTTAACATTCACGTCATATTGCATTATTGGGATGTGGCTATATATTTATGTAGAAGATTTAGAAATTGAAACAAGGAGAAGGTTGAATTCTTCACATGACATGGTTTGCAGACCACTCTGGACATGCCATTTCTCCCATAATGTAATAGCAAGGTTGGTCATTTGCCAGGTTTCCTGACACCACATGTTATGCTCTTTTCACAACATTGTGCCACCTTTATTAAGGGTCATTACAATATCTTCACAAGGATTGCAAAAAGTAGATGGTAATCCCTAAAACCGCACGCAGTGGCAATGAAATGCATAGTATTATTGTGCAATAAATACTCTCTCCCTTATGAATTTGGGGAGGGAGGCATTTTCTCCCCCTGATTTTGGAAGCGTGGTTATTTCAGAAAATCTGGAAAGCATGGCTGTTTCAAAAAAGAAAAATAACTTACCCTGGTTCTACAACACAGTGGTTAACAGCTTAGTTTTTCTTTCTAGTTCTTTCCCGTATGTATCTTTCCTTTTTTGCTCTTCTGCTATACAAATTATATTTGTTTGCTGTTATATTACTATGAATTGAAAGTAGTTCATCCTACTTTTCCGTCCAAAAAATCTGTAATGCATGCTTATATATTGACATTGAAGGAAACAGCTATATTTGGTGATTAAAATTATTTTTTTTCTTATTATAAACACATTGCCAGGCTCCACAGAATTGGTTCCTTAGTCATAGGTCAGGCAGGCAGTTTTTTATGGATAATACAAACATACCTTTAGGTGCCTCCCCCCCCTTTTTCTTTTCTTTTTTTTTAACTTAAAGTGTTTACGTTGCATTAAATTTTTTTTTTTTTTGAGACAGAGTCTTGCTCTGTCGCCCAGGCTGGAGTGCAGTGGCGCGATCTCGGCTCACTGCAAGCTCCGCCTCCTGGGTTCACACCATTCTCGTGCCTCAGCCTCCCAAGTAGCTGGGACTACAGGCACCTACCACCACACCTGGCTAATTTTGTATATTTTTAGTAGAGATGGGGTTTCACCCTGTTAGGCAGGATGGTCTCCATCTCTTGACCTCGTGATCTGCCCGTCTCGACCTCCCACAATGCTGGGATTACAGGCGTGAGCCACCGCACCCAGCCCTAAAATTTTTAAAAATAAGTTTAATTGAGGCATAATTTGCATACAGTAAATTCATCCTTTTAAAGTTGTACAGTTTGAGCTTTGACAAATGCTGTATATACCTGTGTAACTATTATCACCAGTGAAGATATAGAACATTTCTATCACCTTAGAAAATTCCTTTGTGTGTCTTTGCAGTCAGCCCCTACCTCAGGCAACTACTGATCTCCATTCTGCCACTTTAGTTTGTTTAGGTCTGTTTTTGTCCAGAGGAAATATATCCTTATAGAGTATTGACTACACTGTGAGACACCTGTTTCTAGTTCTGGCTCTGCCACTAATGAGCATTTTCATGCTGTTGGGCCAATAATTTACTCAGGTCTTCCATCTCCTCAAGAAGTTGATTGATGTAGGTGATACATACATTTTCTTTTAACCTAAACATCATAAAAATCTGTGTTTTAGGTGTAAAATAAAATGAATATGGATTATCTTAGATATCATAATATTTACAGTGAATATATTTGTGTATGTGTGTGTGTGAAAATATATCTGTGTGTATGGAGTACCTGTAAGAAAACCTTACTACTCTAAACTCATACAATTCTTGTAAACCTGTGACACTGTTTACTTATCACTTTATTTGCTTATGCTCTCTGAGTTTCAGTAAGAAGTTGTATATGTATTGTCCGTTAGACTTGCTACTTGCCTCTTCTGAATGAAAATGGTGCATGTTTACTTATTGTTTTCTAATGTATAGTTTTCTAATTGGTAACACTTTAACTGCTGATTTCATTTATTGTAAAAGAATGAAATTAGATTTTTAAAAAATACATCAATAACTAGATTTTTTTGTGTTTATTTAAAGAAGATGACTTAACTGTCAAAATAATAAGTTGATGGTGATGATTTAGATGTACAATCCTTTTTTATTTTAGTTGAGTTGTATTCCTGGGCCTTGTCCAACTTCAGATGATTTGAAATATACTATGACTCGTTTAGCAGTAGATGGAGCCGATATTTATATTGTTGAGCATGGTTGTGCTACAAATATAAAGGTAAGTGTTTTGCTTGGCCAGTGTAGTGCTTTTTCCTTTTTACTAAACCAAACCTCTATTTCTTGAACTAAAACACACACTTATAGTTTGTCATCGCACGGACTGCCACATAATTTTAGGAGAAAGTGTTCTAATTTTTACTCATCCATGTTCTCTTCCAGTATTTTTTTTTTTTTAAGGCATACTTTCACCAGTTATTTACTCTGAGTTATTATAACATTGTTTTATGGCAGGGATATAAAATAGTAGGTTGCTTTTATATCAGGGATGTAAACTGGTAGTGCTTTTAAATGATGTGATTTTTGAATGTCTTTAGGATTCATACATTTATATTTTCTGCCTGGCTCCTGAAAACATTTGTTTCCCACTCTTTTATGGATTGTAGTTTAAAATCAAGCCTTGTTAAGTTTCTACGATTTCATTATTTACTTCTTTTGTTCGCCTGTGGACTTCTGCTTTTTTCCTTTTATCCTCTTTTTAAAAAATTGTCTATTTTGTTTTATTTTGTTTAACTTTTCTGTTCCCTTCTTGTCCCTTTCCCATTTATTTCCTTTTTTATTTCTTTTTCCTTTATTTTCTCCTTCCATTTATGTTTTACTCGATTTGAAATGATCACCTATTCAGTAGTTTTGGCTAAGCTACTTAAAATACAGAAATTATATTTTGTTTCGGTTTCTTCATTCAATTTTAGATGGGTGCAATTCGAGTTGCAAACTGTAATCTCCACAATCAATCAGTTGGGGAAGGAATCAGTGCTGCAATTCAGGATTTTCAAGTGAGACAGTACATTGAGCAATTAAATAATTGTAGAATTGGACTTCAGCCTGCAGTGCTACGGAGGGCCTATTGGCTTGAAGCTGGGTCAGCCAATTTAGGACTTATTACTGTTGATATTGCTTTAGCTGCTGACCATCATTCTAAACATGAGGCACAAAGACATTTCTTAGAAACTCATGATGCCAGAACTAAGAGGTAAGTGAAAATTTTAAGAATGGCAGTAGTCTCCTGTTCAGATGAAAATAACTAGATAATTATAGAGGAAATTCTACTGAGAGAATGGACTAAGAATATTTTAAATAAAGACCTAATATAATTGTGCTGCTGCACCTCAATGAATATATAAGGACCTAATATCTAAGTAAATATATATCTTGTCTCTGGTGATGGTATAGTTGTTGGAAATAACATTATTTTCTGATGTGTTTCTAAGTCTATACCATGTATGCCAACAGTGAAACAAGTTTAAGTTATGGTCCCCAAATAACATTTTGTAAAGCACTGCATTTTCTCTCTTACCACAGCTCTCCACTTTCAAGTCATCATTAATTCCTGGAAATCACAGTACTACTACTGTCTACTGTATAAAACTCCTTTTATGGGCCTTCAGAACTGCAAGGAAGACTAAGAGTACTCAAGCCTATTTCTTGGTCCTTAGGAAATTATTATTATATATGATTTTAAAAGTTGCCAGCGCCTCTTACTGAATCACTTCCATTTAAAATGATAGTATGACTTTTTCCATCCCCATCTTCCCCATTGTATATTTAATATATGCTAATTCTAAAAATATAGGAAACTATTAGGAAACAAAAGAAAATAATGATCATAACCCCACCACATGAAATTTTATCTCCAGGATTTTGCTGTATTTTTTTAACGCTTGAAATCATCCTGTATATACAGTTTGAAATTCTGCATGTTTATATTAAACTTATATCCCAAGCATCTGGCCACATGATTAAACATTTTATAAAGATCCTTTTAAAAAAATGATAATACATTACCAAAAAGACACAACATGTTTTATTTAGCCATTGCCCTTATATTAAATATTTAGATTATTTCTAAATTTCCCATTATAAATGATAGAGGAACATTTTTGCACATAAAATATTTTCCCATGCTTTCTGGCTGTTTCCTTTAGATAATTTCCTGAAAGGGAGGATGAATGAGTTGAAAATTAAGACTTTTCATATGCATTCCCAAATTACTTGCCAGAAATTTTTTCAGTTTATATCTCCAATGGCTTTTTAGCTAGTCCCTGTCACCCTGCACCATTACTACCTTTTGAGCATTTTCTGATAAGTGAAAGGTGGCATCTCTTTATTTTGCATTTATATACTTCTGAATTAATACTTTAAAAACTACATTTGTTAGCTGTTTCGATTTCTTCACCTGTGAATTGAATGTTTATATTCTGTGTACATTTATTTACTGGGGTGTTGGTGGTTTTCAATGTTTAAGAGCTCTTTATAGATGATCACCCTTTTTGTGATCTCTGTTGCTAGCATTTTACAGTTTGTTTTATCTTTTAATTTTGTTTTTATTTTCATATATGACTTTAATTTTACACATTCAGATATGTCAGTTACTAATTTGAGAAAGCCATTCTTTTGCTAGTAATCAAATAGCATCTGTTATTATTTTTTTCTTTTCCTTTTTCTGGTTAATATATAAAACTCGAATCCCTCTGGATTTTATATGGGGTACATGTATATATTATTCTAGGTAAGGAGGTAAATCGCTTTTTCTGCAAATACCTATTCAAATACAGAGGGAAAAATTTACATCTAATACATATTCATTTCTATGTTTCACAAAATGTTTATTGTTATCTGTTAACTTTCCCAGAAGAACTTGAGAACCATTTTCTGGTTAAAAAAAGAAAATCTGTTGAGATTTTTATTGATATTACATTAATCTTTTAAATTAATTGAGGAAGATTTGACATATATCTGAGTATGAAAGCTCATATATGAAGAATATTGTGTAAAATAAATTGGATTTCTTTGTTATTTATTGCTCAGGAAGCCACTTAGTGTGAAACAAATGCCTGTTTTTTATTAGTTTAGGTGGTAGAGCAAGGTGGTAATGGAACTGAGTAGGTTGCTTCAGGTGACTCAAGTTGCTCCAAGTAGCTCATTTAGGTTGATTACAGTGCTGTAGTTTGTCAAAAATTGTGAAGAGTCTGAGGTTTTTATCTTTCTTACACGGTAACAAGTTAGCTGTTACAATTTCATGGATGCTGGCAAAATACACAAAACTTCTGATCAGAGACTATATTACAGCAAAAGCGGTAGCCAGTCACGTGTTGGCAGGTTGGTTCCCTGTACCCACCAAGTAGAGTTGCCAGATAAAATACAGGATGCCCAGTTAAATTTAACTTTATGATAAACAACAAAACACATTTTAGTGTAAGTTTGCCCCACATATTGCATGGAACAAACTTATTTTTGTTTGTATTTTATTCGCTAAATCTAGCAACTCTGTCCCTGAGTCCTAGAGGGGATAACGTAGTCCCAGTTACTTGGGAGGCTGAGGCGGGAGAATCGCTGGAACCCGGGAGGCAGAGGTTGCAGTGAGCCAAGATTGCACCACTGCGCTCCAGCCTCAGAGCAAGACTCAGTCTCGGGAGGAAAAAAAAAAAAAAGGCCCATCATGATGAATATGTGCATAAAGCAGATTATGTTAAAGAAGAGGAACACTGAACTTAGGGAGTCTTACTATTTTTATAGTAAGTGGAAGCAAGCCTACTCTTTCCAGAGAGAAGGATTACCTCAGCCCTCAGGGTTGCTTGCTCCAAACACAACCCTGTGAAATAGGCTGGACAGAGTTTGCATTCATGGCATCCCCAGCAGGAACATGCAGGGATTCCTAGGACTCATGATGATTTGCTCTCCCCATGGTAACTCATTGACTTTCAGCTTTGGCTGCCTTTGTGTATATTGGATTCCCAGGAGTTTTAGAGAAAAGTATATTCATTTCTGATATTACTGGAAAAGCTACTGGGTACATAGGCAATTAGTTCCGTTAGATTAATGTTTTTTAAAAATATGGCTCCCAAACCACTAGCATCAACATCTCCTTGGAACTTATTACAAATATACATAATCAGGCCTTCCCAGACCTCAATCAGAAACTCTGGAGGTGAAGCCCAGCCATTCTATAGTTCAACAAGCCATTCAGTTGATTCTAATACAAACTAACGTTTGACAACTAGTGCATTGGATTATGCAAAGATAGGAAAGGAGAGCTAATGTTTGTTGTGTAACTTCTGTAGTCCAGATTTTGCATCAGGTGCTTTACATGTGTTATGCTATTTTATCCTCACAATGATCTTATTAGATGTATCATACCATCATTTTGCAGATGAGGAAACTGAGGCTTAGAGATGTTGACTTGTCTGAAGTTCTAGGGTTAGTAAGTGGCACAGCTAGAATTGGAACTCAGGTTTAGAGGACTCAAAGTCATGCATTCTACCAAGCTTTTGCTGTGGAAATGAAGTAAAAAAATGTCTATTATGTGTATAAGTTCTTTTATTTTGATGGTGTTTTAAGATATCTTTGCTGCTTGACTTAATACTTGAAAATACAGAAGTGATTTGAAATGAGTAACATCTGACCAAAGTAACCTTAAGCTGTCCCTCATCTTAAGGCCTACTCATACATTTTTCCTTCTGTCTTCTCTAGATAGATGTTCCACTTCTAAGTTGTTTCATCTCATCTTTAATGTCTCAAATGTTACTTTTTAAAAGATTCTCCCTATTTTCTTTGTCACAACACCCTGTTTACCTCATAGCAGTTAATACAATTTATTATTTGCTGTTATTTTCTTGTTTATTGTTTATCTTTGCCTCTGTATTGTAAACTTCATATGGATAAGACCATCTCAGTTTTGCTTAGCATAACACTAGGCACTTAATAGATATGTTCAAGAAACATAAATTAATGAATGTAAAATGAAGGTGATGATACCTATTCTGTCTCCCTGTGAGGGTCTTGAGAATCCAAGGAGACAATACATGTAAAAATGCTTAGAAAAATAGACTGTAAACGTGAGAGGATTTTATGAAAGTTAAAAAAAAAAAGGAATAAAGATATATCTCACAGATTTCTATTACATAATTTTTTTTTTTTTGAGACAGAGTCTTGCTCTGTTGCCCGGGCTGGAGTGCAGTGGCGCGATCTCGGCTCACTGCAAGCTCCGCTTCCCGGGTTCTCGCCATTCTCCTGCCTCAGCCCTATTTTTTAAGAAAGGAGGGGAGTTAATAAATAGTGACAGATCTGTGAGTCACGTATACAGAACCCGAAGTTTACATACATTTTTAATACTTTATTTGGAGTCCTTATTACAAAGGAGTAGACCTGGATATTGTTTTTCTCTAAAATGTGGAGTAGTTCATTATTTTAATTTTATTGAGAAATAATTTCTTAGTTGCTCCATATTTGTAATTTTTTAGTGTTTTAAATTTGCATTGTGAAATAGGCTCTGAGATGCTAAAGGTAGTGAGCTATCAAGCATAATCTATACTAATGGTTTTTCTGGATTAATGTCTTAAAATTTTAGTTTTTTTGAGAATGTTTACTACATTGTAAAACTGGACTTAAATGTCTGATTTTTATATTTGCTGTTTTTTAATGCTTTGGGCTTTTTAATGTATGCCGTATCTCTATTATTATTGATTCTGATAATTTCCATCTCACTTGCTCTGGTAAGACTATATTCTTTTAGAAAGGCAAATGATTAAAAAAAAAACAGTAGGAATAAACCTTTGTGTTTGCTTTGTCATTTAAAAATATTTACAATTAATTTTAATTATCTATCAAAAAGTTTTTCATTTCTTAATGATTTGTTTTTTATGTTGTTGTTTTTTGTTTTCTTTTGGGTTCTGTTTAGGTTGTGGTTTTTGTGGCCAGATGATATCCTTAAGAATAAGAGGTGCAGAAACAAATGTGGTTGTCTTGGTGGCTGCAGATTCTTTGGTGGCACAGTAACTGGCCTAGATTTCTTCAAACTTGAAGAGTTGACACCTTCCAGTAGCTCTGCATTTTCAAGCACAAGTGCAGAGTCTGATATGTATTATGGACAGTCTCTGCTACAGCCTGGAGAATGGATAATTACTAAAGAAATTCCCAAAATTATAGATGGTAATAAAATGTTTCGTCACTTTTGCTAGTTGTTTATTTTCTTTATCACTATGCCATTCTGAGAGAAATTCAGTGTTAACTCTGTTCAACTCAATTTATTTTGTGTAATGTTATGAGTAGTGTTTAGTATAATCCACCTTTGTTTTGCACATGACTTAACTAAAGCCAGATAAAACTAGTGACTGTTTCGGAGTTACACAGGACAGAAGTAGGTCTGCTATTCAGATCTTCTGTTGTTGACGTGGGTGGCTTTCCTCATGCAGTTTATTCTAAATATTTCCTTACGTATTGTTATTTTCCTGTAACACAGCATCCAGATAAATACTTAGGAATAGCTGTGCTTCAAGGTAACGGTTGTTTCACCAGCTTGCTTTTATAGGAAAACTTTTGAATAGTAATATTTATACTATTGGCCCCCATGTTACCAATTATTTTTGCAAAATAGTTTCCTTATCAGTAAAATTAAACATGTCAAGAAAAGAACTCTGGTCTTAGAATCTTTAGCATAACTCTGCAAATACACCAGTTTGGTATGAGCAGTGAAGAGTGACTTCAAGTGTATTATATTTAGATTTACCTAGAGTCTTTTCTCCAGAGACTTCAGAAACAGATTTTTCCTATGGAATTTTTTAGTTGTGTATTCCTGTGATTCAGCGCACTATTTACTACTTAAGTGGCCATGCTGTGAAGATGTTAAAAGCAGAAAAGTCTTGATACTTCACGAATATTTAGCCATTTCCCCTTAATTAATTTAAAAATATTAATTTACCTCTGCCTTTTATCAGTAGACAAAAAAAGATAGGAAAGGGGTAATTTTACCTTTAAGAGTTTATCAGATTGCTTTCCCATGTATAGAAGCTCTTAGAGGAAACAAACAGGTGGACTACATATGCTAAATTCCTGTTTAAATGATTTTTTACTGAGTAGTATAAGTGTGAACAAGTTATTTTAAGGTACTTTGGTAGATTTGCTAGAATGAGAGCAGATTATCTTATAAAATCAGCAAACACCAAAACTTCTTGGCATTTAAGTGATAAGATAGATTGTAATAATTTAGCTGTCTTATATAACTTTTTTATGTTTGAATAATGTTCATTTTTAAAGGTTTACACTGGCATTTTCTCATTTAATCCCTAAGCTACCATGTAAAGTGGACATTATCCTTGTTTCGTAGTAAGGAAACTGAGGCCTATAACTGAGACTGAGTTGCATGAAGTGATACAGCCAGGTATGGCTGAGAGGAAACTAGAATCAGGGCCTTTGAAGCCACCTTGTTGTTCTCTCCACTGTGCTACAACTGGCACTAATTATAAAGATTGCTTGATTTTCAAAGATTAACCATCACAAACTCAAGAAAGAATATTTGCAGGGAATTTATACATGATGTGAAAGGAGGAAAACAGTAAATTCTCTTTCTACCATTGAAGAAAGTAAAATTCTTATAATGTATAATAGGAAGCGTCTGTATCTCTTGGTGATTCTTTTAGTAGTGAGTTGTAATTGCTGAATTGCCATGAGTTTCTTGTCCAGGGAAGCTTGGAAATAACCCCTACATATGTACCTGAGTTTCTGATTATTGAGTCTTCCAGGAATGGAGTACAGATGCATTGTCAGGATAAAATCAAGAAGGGCATATGGGTAGAATTAAGGATCTGCTTGGAAGGTCAGTGAACACTGTGTTCCTGTATCACTTAGAAGTGAATCAAGACCATTTTTTCTTTTCACTTTCATTGCTCTGTTTTACATTTGTGGTACTAGAAGTAAATATTATATTTTAGGTTTATGACTCTTACCCCTTGAATGCCACTAGAACTGCATTCTGTTCACAGAGATGTTTTCTCCGTTAGTGGGTTTACTTTTTTTTTGGCTAAAACTGGGATGGTAGGAGGAGAGGGGAAGTTGAGCAAGATTTATTTTTTTGGATCTAGGCAGCTATAGAATTCTCTTTTTATTTCCCCCAGCCCCTCAATTTATGTAACACATCACAGAGCTCTTTATGAAACTCTGAAACAGTGGTGCTTCACTCTGATCCTAAAGTCGTTATTTATTCACAAAATCATGTATTGAGTGCCTTCCGTGTATGAGGCGTTGTTCCAGGCACTGGAGGTACATCAGTGAATGAAAAAATGATACAGTCCCTGTCAACACTGAACTTTTAGAGCAAAAGGGGGAAAATGCTTAAAGTAAGTAAATCCAAGTAGAAGATATGTGGTGTTCTGTACTATTCTTGAAAGTTTTCTGTAAGTTTGAAATTTTTCCAATAAAAGATTTAAAAAGAAGAAAAGAATTCACTGTTTATGGGCCTGGGATCTATACTTATGTAGATATATTTCTAAAATATTTAACAAATTGCTATATGAAATTAGTCACTCGTTATTTTTACATGCCTGTAATCCCAGCACTTTGGGAGCCTGAGGAGGGCAGATCACGAGGTCAAGAGATCAAGACCATCCTGGCCAACATGGTGAAACCCTTTCTCTACTAAAAATTAAAAAATTAACTGAGTGTGGTGGTACACACCTGTAGTCCCAGCTACTCGGGAGGCTGAGGCAGGAGAATCTCTTAAACTCGGGAGGCAGAGGTTGCAGTGAGCCAAGATCATGCCACTGCACTCCATCCTGGTGACAGAGTGAGACTCCATCTCAAAAAAAAAAAAAAAAAAAAAAAAGATTATACTTAAAATGGAATAGATTGCCATGTTTTTTATAAACTGCTTTTGAGTTTTGTGTGTTCACTTAACCCACCTTTTGTTTGTTTAGGTAATGTGAATGCCATGAAGAGGAAAGAATGGGAAAATAAATCAGTGGGAATAGAAGTAGAGAGAAAAACTCAGCACCTTAGTCTTCAAGTACCATTACGATCTCATAGTTCATCCTCTTCCTCAGAAGAGAACAGTAGTTCTAGTGCTGCACAGCCTTTGTTGGCTGGTGAAAAGGAAAGTCCTTCATCTGTTGCTGATGACCATTTGGTTCAAAAAGAGTTCATGCATGGGACAAAAAGGGATGATGGCCAAGCAAGGTCAGTATTCACTTAGATTTAGAAGCCTGACCATAAATAGGATTATAATTGTTTAAAATTCTGGCAAGAAAAACTTCTTCCCTCTCCATTCCCCCACTTTAGAAAATTGTTTCCTGTATATCTGAACATATTTTGAAATGTCAGTTTGCTGTTGTCTGATTATAAAAGTCATTCATTCCAGATATGAGGAAAGTACAAGAAAGTATAATGAAAGTGGAAGTTTCTTGTCATCCCACCACTCGGAGTGAATCACTGTTAATATTCAGATATTATCCTTCTAGTCTAATGGATACTTTTTGTTCCTCCTCTTGGCACCTTAATAGTTGGCCACTCCCTTCTTGAATCAGTTTCCTCTTGGTTTGATAGCACATTTCAGAATTTCCTCCCACTTCCTTGGCTATTCCTTCTCAGTCTCCATTGTCCTGTCCTCCATTTCTTCCTCCTTTATTTTTTCTCTTCCTTTTATAGCCTGCCCTTTGTTGAACATTCTCTCCTTTTTCTCCGTTTATTCTATATTGTTTCCCTAGGGAGTCTCAATAACTGTTTGGTTTCAATTATGTTGTCTAACATCTTTTAAATGTAAAACTCCAACCAAAACCTTTGTTCCTAAGGCCTAGCTACCTTCTTGATATATTTACTTGGATATGTCATGGAGACTTCAAATTCAACATATTAAAAATGGCCTTATTCCTATCATTCTTAACTTTTTCTGCCTTAGAAAATGGCACTACTACATCAGTTACTAAAGTCAGAAATACTGGGGTTATGTATAACTTCTTCCTCCAGTCTTCTTTAATCAAAGGCCCCTGGTATATTTTGTTGGACAAGTTTTAAAGGATGTGAAAGAAAAGAAAACTTTATAAATGCATTAGTGTCCATGGATTATGGATAGAAGATTACATTCTGAGGCTTCTTTCAGTTTTTATTGTGTTTTAAGCTACCTCAAAATTTTTTGGAACTAATAAGGGGTATGAACACATACTGTACTGTTTTGCTACTTTGGGTATTTTATTATAAAATTGTAGATTTTCTTTTATTTGTCAAGTACATGATTAAAATTACCAAAAGGATTTTTATTGATACTTCTTTTTATGCTTAGAGTAAATTTTATGATGTATAGAAAATGGTAATAGCTTTTCTTTCTGTTTTAGTATCCCTACAGAAATTTCGGGAAACAGCCCTGTGTCTCCTAATACTCAGGATAAGTCAGTAGGTCAGTCTCCTCTTAGATCTCCCTTGAAACGACAAGCCTCTGTCTGTTCCACACGTCTTGGAAGTACTAAGAGTCTTACTGCTGCTTTCTATGGGGACAAGCAGCCTGTAACAGTTGGAGTCCAGTTTAGTAGTGATGTCTCTCGAAGTGATGAGAATGTACTAGACTCACCAAAGCAGAGGAGAAGTTTTGGTTCATTCCCATATACACCATCAGCAGACTCTAATTCATTTCATCAGTATCGATCAATGGATTCCAGCATGTCAATGGCTGATAGTGAAGCCTACTTTTCTGCTGCTGAGGAATTTGAGCCCATTAGCAGTGATGAAGGCCCTGGAACTTACCCAGGTAGAAAAAAGAAGAAAAAGCAAACCCAGCAGATTGACTACAGTAGGGGTTCCATATATCACAGTGTAGAAGGACCACTGACTGGACATGGAGAAAGCATTCAGGATTCCCGAACTCTACCATTCAAAACTCATCCTTCCCAGGCTTCATTTGTTTCTGCGTTAGGTGGAGAAGATGATGTTATAGAGCATCTATATATTGTAGAAGGTGAGAAAACAGTGGAGAGTGAACAGATCACTCCACAACAACCTGTGATGAATTGTTATCAGACTTACCTTACTCAGTTCCAGGTAATTAATTGGTCAGTTAAGCACCCATCCAACAAAAGAACCTCTAAATCCTCATTGCATCGTCCCCTTGATCTGGATACACCAACCAGTGAAGAAAGTTCATCATCATTTGAACAGCTTTCTGTTCCAACTTTTAAGGTATAAACCAAATCATTAGTTTCCATCGATATATTTATTTAGAAAAATAGATTTTTAAGAAATTATTTTCATAATTACTCTCATTCTTTTTGGCTGCCTTTCTGAGAGATAGACTTTCTGAAGCCATGGGTTTATGTATGATAGGTCACAGAGTTATTGATGAATATTAGAAATTTAAGTAAATTAAATTGAGAAATGGTTTATAGTTGATTGTCACTGCATTAATCTAATCAACACATATTCTGTGTCTGCATTATACTCTAAGATTACGATACGATAGGCTGGGCGCGGTGGCTCACACCTGTAATCTCAGTACTTTGGGAGGCTGAGGCAGGCGGATCACGAGGTCAGGAGATCGAGACCATCCTGGCTAACATGGTGAAACCCTGTCTGTACTGAAAATACAAAATATTAGCTGGGCATGGTGGCGGGTGCCTGTAGTTCCAGCTGCTGGGGAGGCTGAGGCAGGAGAATGGCCTGAACCCGGGAGGCGGAGCTTGCAGTGAGCTGAGATCATGCCACTGCATTCCAGCCTGGGTGGCAGAGCGACACTCCGTCTCAAAAAAA
>NW_016814921.1:700252-716411 GCF_001698545.2 Rhinopithecus bieti
AAAAAAAAAAAAAAAAAAATTTGGATCAACTCTTTCTGAATTCTTATTTTCTGTGTCTCAAAATAAAATTTTGAAGTTTTAATGATGTTCTTTTTATTAATTCATCAACTCCTTCCATGCAAAGCCTTCAATGTCCACTTACTTGACATTTGCGTTCTTATAATTCAGTATGAATATGGTTGTTGGGCATTTTTGTAATGTATTCTGAAAATGCATTACAGAATTTTTTAGGTAAGCTAAAAATACCTCAAAATAAATTTAGTGGTTATAGCCAATATGAATACTATACTTATTTGAAGTGTCTAAATGTTTATTTAATTATTCATAATTCAGATATTTATTATACAGTATTCTGAACAAGGCATTTGGTGTAGAGTGGTGAGGGAAATGGATATGGAGCTTATGGTTTAGAGGTGGAAGACTGACAATTAATAGATAGATAGATCAGTATATAATTACAAATTGAGAAGAGTCTATGATGATAACCAAGGGATACTGGGATAGAGAATAATAAGGAGTGGGGACACCTAGATTGTATTGAGATGAAAGGTCCATCTGAGGAGATAATATTTAGACTGAAATTTGAAGGATGATGAGGAATTGAAGATAGGAGGACCTAGGGGCACTGCATTCCAGGCAGAGGCAACCACCTTCCTAAAGCCCTGAAGAGGGAAAGAGGTCAGCATGCCCAAGAAATAGTGAGTGGGGAGACTTGCTCATAATGAGGCTAGAGACCTAAACAAAGGTCAGATCATTCAGAGCTTATAGACCATGGCATCAGGAGTTTGAATTTTATTTTAGTTTCATTTATTAACTCTTCAGAGTTTTAAGGAAATATGATATGATCTCATGTACTTTGAACACTAAGTAGAATTGAATTGTCATTAAGCAAGAGAGGAATTGGGGTGATCACTTAGGAGATGTGACAGTAGTCTGTGTAAGAAACGACCAGGGCTTGGACGTAAACTGTATTAGTAATGATGGGACACGATACATGGAGTTGAATATTCTCATAGATTATGTAGGCATTTGAATAATATTTATTGAAGGAAGAAGAAACATTAGTGACAGTTGCAAAATTTTGTTTTTAAGGTTGTACTATTTTCTTATCTTGCCCAAAACCAGTTGCCCATGCTAAGATTTCAAAATGTACTTTTTAGTCTATGTGGAAATATGTTGATATATGAATTTTCCAGTGTAAAACTGAATGGCCTTTGTGCAGAATAGTACCTGGAAGGATAGAATTTTTCAGTATTTTAAATAAATCTTTCTAGTTTGATTAGGCAGTCAAATCTCTAGAGAAGACAGGTCAAGGAATTAATATTTTTAGAAAGCTTCAAAAAAAGAACATCGGCTGTTACCAGAAAGACAAAAAAATGACATGTATTGGCAAGGATGCAGAGAAAAGGGAACAATTGTGCACTGTTGGTGGAAATGTAAATTAGTGCAGTCATTATGAAAAACAGTATGGAGATTCCTCAAACAGTTAAAAATAGAATTCCATATGATCTAGCAATCCCACTACTGGGTAATATCCATAGGCAATTAATTCAATTTATTAAAGAGATGTCTGTACTCCCATGTTAATTACAGGACTATTCACAATAGCCAATATATAGAATCAACCTAAATGTTCATCAATTAATGGACAGATAAAGAAAATGTAGTATATACACACAATGAAATATTATTCTGCCATGAAGAAGGAAATCCTGTCATTTGTGACAATAGGATGAATCTGGAGGGCATTATGTTAAGTGAAATAAGTAAGGCACTAAAAGACAAATACCTCATAATTTCACTCATGTGGAATCTAAGCAAGCTCTTACAGATGTAGAGAGTAGAGTGGTGGTTACCAGAGGCTTGGGTAGTTAGGGGGAAAAAAGTGACCTGGGAGGTAAGAAAGTTATTTTTTTGCCATTTAGTCTAAATAACTGACTAGCATTTATAAAGGTTCATTTTGGTTAGTCAGGTTCATTTATTTATTTTCCATGTTATCATTTATGGATATAAAATATAAGAAAAGTTTTTCCTATAGTTTAATGTTTCTGTGACTCTCTTTCCCACTTAAAAGTTGGTTGTGCTAGGAGAAGACTAAAATTAGCTTGAGAAAAACTCAATTTAAAAAGAAACTCTGGAGGAAAGACATTTGAAACACTTGCTTTTAGGTTTCAGTTACAGTCTTTTACCCTCACAACCCTGTTCTGCCATTTATTTGAATCAACAAAGTGAAGCTGCCAATTGAATATATTCTTTGATTTGCTCAGTTTGTCAAATGTTTATATCAAATATCTCAAAATCATATTAGGTAATTCAGATATTTACATATATCAGTTGATATAAAATTAGAGAAATATATTAAAAAATCTAGACTATAGTATTTTATATTCTAGGTTATCAAGCAGGGGCTCACAGCTAATTCTTTGCTAGACAGAGGCATGCAACTTTCAGGATCAACTTCAAAGTAAGTAAAAATAACATGCTTTTAAAGTGTATTCCTTGATTATGAGATGGGTAGAGTTTATTCTGAATAATAATCATTCTTTATTTGAGTATGAACTTTATATTAAGAATAAATTACCAAAATAATTCAGGTCTTTTGCCTGCTATGGCTTTGGCTACATTTATAAGTAGTCAGTAGCATTTCTTTTAAACATGCTATAACTTGGCATATCAAAATTGCTGACTACTAAGAATTCAGTATCATATTTTTCATGATTTGGAAAAGGTACATCAGGTAAATATATTAAAATTTTTTTCTCATTCGATGTATTAGCCGTCTTTGATCAATTAGCATTTTAGTACTTCTTTTGGCCTTTGAAAAGTCTTTGGGACATAAAATATCAAGTCCAGGGCAGGCATGGTGGCTTACACCTGTAATCTCAGCACTTTGACAGGCCATGGCTGGCAGATCACTTGAGGCCAGGAATTCGAGACCAGCCTGGCCAACGTGGTGAAACCCCATCTCTACTAAAAATACAAAAAAAAATTAGGCATGGTGGCTCATGCCTGTGATCCCAGCTACTTGGGAGGAGGAGGTTGCAGTGAGCTGAGATCACACCAATGCACTCCAGCCTAGGTGACAGAGTGAGACTCTGTCTCAAAAACAAAAACAAAAAAAAACTCAAGTCCAATTCTATAAAATTTATGGTTGTAATGAATGCATGTGTTCACTCATTAAGGAAGCTCTAACTTCTAATTCATGGTCTTTTTAATGTATGATTTGCTTGTTAAATTGTGTAGTACACCATATACTCCGTTGGAAAAAAAACTCGCTGATAACACAGATGATGAAACATTAACAGAAGAGTGGACCCTGGATCAACCAGTGTCCCAGACCAGGACAACAGCCATAGTTGAAGTAAAAGGAACTGTTGATATTGTTTTGACTCCCCTGGTGGCTGAAGCTTTAGACAGGTATTGATTTTGTCTAGAAATCCAACTATTGCTTTATACAGTGATTACTCTGTGATATAAGTATATGTGATATGACATGTTCATATAGAAGATCGTTGATAGTTATAAGTATATGTGATATATGTTCATATAGAAGATTATTGATAGCTATTTTGATTGAATAAAAATGAAAATATGCTTAAAGAGGTCTGTGTTTCAGTTATCATTTGCTACTTTCTCAGCCTAAATAATTACAGTTGTCCCTCCGTATCTGTCGGGTATTGGTTCCAGAACACCTGTGGATACCAAAATCCACAGATGCTCAAGTCTTGCCAGTTGGTCTTGTGGAACCTGTGGATTAAAAAAGCCAACCTTCTGTATTGGTGGGTTCTGCACCCCATGAATACTGTATTTTGAATACCGTATTTTCAGTCTGCGCTTGGTTAAATGTGTGGATTTGGAACCCACAGATATGCAGAGCTGACTGTAATTTCAAATTTATTATTATATTGCCATAATATAATAATATTACATATTATATAAAACTGATATGAATAAAAATGAGAATAGAACATAATGGAAGTGGTGTAGAAGCAGTTGGAAAGAAAAGAGGGGTTCAGTGGAGATGAGCTTTCATGAAAATCTTCCTTTTCCTGCAAAAGCCCATAATTTTTCTTTGATAACTTATACTATTGAGATTCTTATGATATGTCATATAAATGAAGAACACAGGAAATATTCTTCAGAAGTTTGTTAAAGAAAAGATCATTGCCCAGTGTGGAACACTTCTTCTTGGGGTGAGGGTGGTGATGGTGGGGATAACCTCAGAAATGTTTCCCTTGTATAATTTCTAAATATGTGGCTTAGACATTCCCATTTCAATTTTGAGCGATTGTTGTACATATTCAGATGGTGCTATGTTTCATGATATGTTTACATAAACTAAGTTGTAGGATTAGTGACATTTAAATATTTCATTTACTGCTTTTTTCCCTCAGATATATTGAAGCAATGGTTCATTGTGCTAGTACCCGACATCCAGCTGCAATTGTAGATGATCTTCATGCTAAAGTCCTCAGGGAAGCTGTCCAAAATAGCAAGACTACCTTCTCAGAAAATGTAAGAACTTTTAAATTCAGTGGACATAGCAAACTGAATATTTATCATGGTTACAGAATATTCAAACTTGAAAAATTTTCTTCACAAGTTAAATCAGAATATTTGGACATGTTCTAAAAGCGTTTATATGTCATTGGCTCCATAAAAGATAGGACATATAACTGTACTATAGATTGACTAGTAGTAAAATATTTATTTAAAAAATATATTAAGTAGCTTTATTTGTTTTATTTCAGAAGCAGCTTAGTTCCAAGCCTTTTCTAAAAAGCTTTGGCCCTAAGTGAATGAATATTCTTTAGGACTGATACCTTGCTTTTCTAAGACAGCTGGTTATGTTTTGATTTTCCTCTATGATTAGATGACTTGTATCTTAGTATTACTTTTGAGATTTTCCTCATTCACTTCAGTGAATCAAGTCACTACTCTCATTGTGTGATACTCTACTTACATTGTGGTTCTAGCCACGAAACCAGTTGCTTAGCAGTCATATCCCAGTGCTCTTCCAGAGCTTCTCCATTTGATTTTTAAATTTATCTGGATTATACTTGGAGTAGAGACCAGAAGAGAGATGAAAGTGAGACTGATTATTTTAGTTAACTATTTATTTAATATATATTGGCATTTCATGTGATAGAGTAGATGAGTGAAAAAAAGAAATTTAAAATATTCCTAGCCAAAAAGGGGCCAATTATCAGAAACCTAGTTTGTTTTCAAGCCAGTAAAGTTTAGTGATCTTAAAAAATGCCTATAATTACTGTATCATTTTTTTCTGTCTGCTTCTCTTCTGTCTGACTTCAATTTAATATGTATTACTTTTCTCAACCCTGATGCTACCAGTCTGTTTCCTAGCTTATCGAAGGTTTGGATTTTAAGTGTGATGTAAAACTAGAATGCAGCTGGCACATAGATGGGCATACAGGGGCAGCGTGAATAAGTGAGTTGCTGTTGTGGATGACGTGGAAGTTATGAAAAGCTTGTGAAATAGTTTCACTTATGATCTTTTTAGTTATCTTCCAAACAAGACGTTAGAGGAACAAAAACTGAGCACCCTACAATAGGAACGACTAACCAAGGACAAGCACAGACAAATCTTATAACGAAGCAAGATAATGTAACAATTAAAGGTCTTCAGACTAATGTTAGCATACCAAAGGTAACAATTTAATATTTAAAATTTGTTTCCTGAAAGAGGAGAGCATTTTGATGGTATTTGTCCTTTTCAGTTACCAACGTGAATCATGGTAGAACAGTGTGTAATATTAAAAGATATTATGTTTTATTCCTATGCTCTAATGTAGATTTAATGTAATATAAATAGTTTACATAAGCAGAATATTAGGTAATAGTAGAATGCTCCACATTCATGCAGTAAAAATTTAATTATGATTATTTTATGAGAATCTGTATTCATAAGCTTCGTCTTCACTGTCAGATACATAGATATGCCATTCTTAACAGTAGTTTTTCATTTTTGTGCATATTTTATGTTTAAGTGATAACTTTTCACTTGTCAGCTCTGAAATTTTGTGTGTGTGTTAGGTAAACTTATGTTTGTTACAAGCCTCAGTGGAAGAATCTCCAACTACAGCTCCTGGTAGGAGTGTGACTCATGTTTCCCTGGTGGCATTGTGTTTTGACAGAATTGCTACACAAGTTCGTATGAATAGGTAAGAAAGACTTTATTAATCTGAGCCATGATTATCTTGCTGGATGTAAAAGCAAGCCTTGATCGTCTTTTATTTTTAATACATTTCTAAGAAGGTAATGTTAAAACTCAAAACTGGTTTTGGAATTTCAAATCTTAATTTATAAATTAGTAACATATGTCTTTAAAAGTTTTTTACTGTTTCTATTCATAGTATCTTTCAGTAAACATTGAAGAATTTTTTACTACTATTGGTGTATAATAGTAGAGTGTTTTTTTTTTTAAAGTAAACCTTTTAGGTAAAATGTTTTCTCTGAACTGTATTATTTGAATGTTGAACATTTTACTCTCTTTTTTTCATAAAGAGGTGTGGTTGAAGAGACTTCAAACAATGCAGAACCTGGTAGAACATCAAATTTTGATAGGTATGTTCATGCCACAAAGATGCAGCCTCAGTCATCTGGATCTCTCAGATCAAATGCTGGAGCAGAAAAAGGCAAAGAAATTGCAGCCAAGTTAAACATTCATCGAGTTCATGGGCAACTTAGGGGTCTTGATACAACAGGTAGGATTCTACAACCAATATGTTTTTTCTTGGCATATATAAATCTAAGATGATTTTTGCAAAAGGGAACATGGTTTTTTCCTTTGACTATTGATACAATTTGAATATTCTATAAGAAAGAGAAAGGTATTTCTCCCTGTACTGAACATGTGGTATTATTTAGCTACTTGTCACTCACATTCTGTACAGAATAGAAAATAAACTTTGGTAAGAAAGTTAAGTGTTATGGTCCCAAATTAGGAACTGCTTCTATTTCCCATGTGTTTTTTCCATGCTATTTACATAGAACAGAAAGGACAGGCCAGGCGCAGTGCTCACGCCTGTAATCCCAGCACTTTGGGAGGCCGAGACGGGCGGATCACGACGTCAGGAGATCGAGACCATCCTGGATAACACGGTGAAATCCCGTCTCTACTAAAAATACAAAAAAAAAAATTAGCCAGGTGCAGTGGCGGGTGCCTGTAGTCCCAGCTACACGGGAGGCTGAGGCAGGAGAACGGCGTGAACCCAGGAGGTGGAACTTGCAATGAGCCGAGATTGCACCACTGCACTCCAGTCTGGGCGACAGAGCGAGACGCCGTCTCAAAAAAAAGAAAAGAACAGAAAGGACATTATCTTTATAGTCTTTCTTATTTTTTAAATCATTCTG
This sequence comes from Rhinopithecus bieti, assembly GCF_001698545.2. Taxonomy (NCBI): domain Eukaryota; kingdom Metazoa; phylum Chordata; class Mammalia; order Primates; family Cercopithecidae; genus Rhinopithecus; species Rhinopithecus bieti. Next base: position 707,627 of record NW_016814921.1, read on the forward strand.
TTTGTGAAACAGTGTTAAAAAGAATTAATTATAATATTAATCAAAACCAGAGAGACTGTAAAATGTAGCAGCAATAAGGTGACACACATTTCTCTTAAAGTCCCTAGTGAGGTAAAAAGAAAGTAGAGCTATTATACGTCATTTTAATATTTTTGATTCTTATTTAGCACATTTTCTTGTTTAGAAACTTAAATGATTTCAGAATGTCAGATTCAATTCAGAAAAAGTTAGATTCGTTAATCATGTTTGAGATGATTGCTCTGCTGAAATCTTTATGTGGGACTGGTGACCAATCCTGAATAATGAATAAACAAATGAATTCCTTGAATTTGCTTACTGTATTTTATAGGTTCTGAAGTTTCCACGATCCTGTCTGCATTCTGGGTCTGTGTATATGTTTTGACTTTCTCAAGGCTTATTTTTTTCATCCCAGGTATGAGGCTCAAAGCCTTTGACCTGAGATTTTCAAGGGACTTTTCATGACTGCCTAAGATCTGTAGTCCTAAAACTGGTGAAAAATGTGAAGACACTTTTATCAGCTCTGTAGTTTGCACAGGTAACCAGTTTGCACTGGGTATTACACAGACCATAAGCAGAACCTTATATAATTTTGAAAGGCATTATCATGCAGAAAAAAGTCTCATTGAAGACAAAACTCCCAACGAAATTCCAAGGTGGACATTTCTGTAAAAATGTGGCAAAAATGTAGATGTCTTTGCTTATATGTACGTTAGTTATTTGCCAAAGGATACTTAATAACCTCATGATATTTGTTACCCTTATAGGGAGGGGAACTAGGTGTCTGGTTGTGCTGTTAGAGGCTTTTCATTGTGTACTTTTTCATAATTTTTTGAACTTTGATACATCTGGATATGTATGGGATTAAAGACAAATACAAAAAAACTCAATAATGAGAAAACTATAAGAAAATGTAGGTGAATGTTTATTCTCTGAATAACACCTTTTAATTATAAATGCAAAGAATGTCATTTCCATATGATGGAATATTATATAGCTATTAAAATTATATATTTGAAAAAATTTTAATGACCTGAGGAAATTATTTACTGTTGCATGAAAAATGGGAACCAAAGCTGGGTTTGCAAAGTGATCTCTAAAGGGCTAGAAGGCAGTGTACTTCAAATATAAACAAGTTATCCTTGAATGGTAAATTTACGTGTGTTTTAAATATATATATATATTTTTTTATTCACTAGCGATAATCAGAGAGAGAAATGAAAAAAGTAAGATAAAGTAAAACTTCTCCCAGGCACTTGGGATGTTAATTTCCACGGTGTATCTGTAAGCCATGGAAGCATGACAAGGTCTATGATAAATTGTAGTTATATAAAATATGTTAGTATAAAACAGTCTTTTAGTAAAAGCTATAATTTGCCTAGAAAATAATGTTTTTCCTAAGGCTTGGTAATTAATTGAAATTTTTTTTTTATTTTGTGAGATGATGAAAGTATTTAAAACTACTGTGAATATGAATTATTTAGGATATTTTAACTTTATATTTTTTAGAGTATCCTGTAATCATTCAGAAACAAATTCATACTATCTTTGAGCAACTTGTTAATCATAAAATCTTCTTTTCTTCCTCTTAGGCAGCATTATTCTAAAAGTTAGCTCATTTGTTTATTTTTTCTATCTTTTCGGCAGAGCACTGAGACATCTTTTAAAGACAACCTGTGTGCCAGATGTCCAATTTTTTTTTTTAAGTGTAAACTTACATCTTTAAAAATGGTCATTTTGCTCTCTTTTGATAATAGACATTGGGACCTGTGCAATCACTGCTATTCCTTTTGAGAAGTCCAAAGTTTTATTTACTCTTGAAGAGTTGGATGAATTTACTTTTGTGGATGAAACTGATCAGCAAGCTGTTCCAGATGTAACTCGAATAGGTCCCAGCCAAGAAAAATGGGGATGGATAATGTTTGAATGTGGACTTGAAAATTTAACCATAAAAGGCAAGCATTTTTTGTTGAATTCTGCTTAAGTTGGGGACAAATTTGCCCTATATTGCAGAAATGTTTTGAACAATCATGGCTTTCAGTAACCTGAATCAATATAATAAAGCAGAAACTGTGGTATCTCGGATTATTTACCAGGGGTGAGTGCCTCATACCAATTGCTGAAGTAGAACTTTTCCTCCATTATGTGATTTTAAAACTAGGTAGAGCTTGAAAAAAACAATATGTTTTTCAGAACGAATTCCCAAATAAAATATAAGCCACCCAATTTTTTGAAGCTTTGCATCTTGGAAAACTGGATCTTTGATCAGTAGAATTATGCCATATAGGATATAAAACTGTAAATTCTTTATTCAGTAAAAAATATCTACTTAGAATTATATATGCTTTCTTATATGTTATTGAGTAATATCTCAAAAAGGAAGGTTGATATGTGTATAACACTTTTTTTTAGGTTTAGTAATATATAAAATAGTAATTACTATAAATAATAGTAGTTGTATATGCCTACAATTATTTACCTGATAATTCAATGATACATTACTTTTATAGATAAGGGCAAAGACTTGGTGAGAAAAAAATAGTCTTTATGAAATTGTATACAGATATTGTAGAGTACAGCATTAAGATACTTTTCCACCATTTATAATAAATACTTTTTTATTTTTATAGGAGGAAGACAGTCTGGTGCTGTTTTATATAACAGTTTTGGAATTATGGGTAAAGCTAGTGACACAGAAAGGGGTGGAGTGCTGACATCCAATAATTCTTCTGATTCTCCAACCGGAAGTGGTTATAATACTGATGTCTCTGATGATAATCTTCCATGTGACCGGACAAGCCCTTCCTCAGACTTAAATGGAAATTCTGTTTCAGATGAACAGGTCAGTGACTTTCTAATAGCAATAATAATGGTGCTTTAGAAAAATAGCAAAGAAAACTACATACGCAATTCGAAATTAGTTTCTGGAGTGTATTTGCCTGTCGTTCCCTATTTTGGATTTATGATATCTACTTAAATGTTAGTCAAAGTATGTTGCTGAATATACTACTAGAATAGAATTTCTGAAGTATATCATAGATATAGTTATATCCGTCATAGTCCTAGCATTATGCTTTGCTCATATTAGATACTTAATAAATATTTGTTGAATTAATAGATTAATAAAATTTAAGAGAAGCCCACCTATAGGTTTTAGAGGATTTTAACAGAAGTCATTTTGTTATTGGTAGTATTTTATGTCAGTTCTAAATATTTTTGTCGGTGTCTGCTTATTTCAGTTAAGAGTTCTGATTAGTATGTTGCAAGAACAGTGATACAGGGCTTGGGGTGCCCCCTAATGCAGATATGACTGTGCTGGCCAAAAACTTATAGCACCCAAGTCCCTTTGAATACCTGAAAAGCCTTCCCAAGAAGGAAGGAAGGATGGGTACAAACAAGCCCAGACTGTGAAGACTACAATAAACACCTAACTCTTCAATGCCCAGACATTGATGAATATCCACAAGCATCAAAAACAGCCAGCAAACTATGACCTCACCGAATGAATTAAATAAGGCACCAGGGACTAATCCCGGAGAAATTTCAAGGCAGAGAATTCAAAATAACTGTATTGAGGAAACTCAGAGAAATTCAAGGTAACACAGAGAAGGGATTCAGAATCTTATTAGATAAATTTGACAAACAATTAAAAGTAATCCAGCAGAAATTCTGGAGCTGAAAAATCCAAGTGACATAGTGAAGAATGCATCAGAGTCTCTTACTAGCAAAATTGTTCAAGTAGAAGAAAGAATTAATGAGCTTGAAGACAGACTGTTTGAAAACACACAGAGGAGACAAAAGAAAAAAGGAATGAAAAAGAACAAAGCATGCCCACGAGATCTAGAAAATAGCCTCAAAAGGGCAAATCTAAGAGTTACTGGCCTTAAAGAGAAGGTAGAGAAAGAGACATAGAAAGTTTATTTAAAGGGATAACAACAGAGAACTTCCCAAACCTTGAGAAAGATATCAGTATTCAAGTACAAGAAGGCAGAGAGTACCAAGCAGATTTAAACCAATTAAGACTACCTCAGGATATTTAATCATTAAACTCCCAAAGATCAAGCATAAAGTAAAGGATCCTAAAAGCAGCAAGAGAAAAGAAACAAATAACGATGGAGCTCTGATATAACTGGAAGCAGATTTTTCAGTGGAATCTTTACAGGCCAGGAGAGCGTGGCAAGACATATTTAAGTGCTGAAGGAAGAACACTTTTGAAAGGATAGTATATCTGGCAAAAATATCCTTCAAACATAAAGGAGAAGTACAGACGTTCCCAGACTTGATTTGATGAAAAGGTTTTGCACTGAAAACATTAGCCTCTGTGTTAGTAGTTTTAAGGGCTGTATGTTAATAAGTTTTTGGCATTCTATTTTATATAGGATGAAGGAGTCGAATCTGATGATTTGAAAAAAGATCTACCTCTGATGCCTCCTCCTCCAGATTCATGTAGCATGAAGTTGACCATTAAAGAAATTTGGTTTAGTTTTGCAGCTCCCACCAATGTGAGATCTCACACACATGCATTTTCTAGGTAAAGAGTTTTTAAAATATAGTAGTATCCCTTGATGTTTCTTTATTTTAAATAGTATACAATTCTGTTTCATATTTTTTAAAATTACTTTTCTGGTATATATAGTATTAAGGTTGCAACTTTTTCATCATTCTTACTTCATATGTTTTGTAGACATAAGTCTCACCTTGTTTGACCCAATTTCTTTCATAGTACTTTAGTTTTATTTTTATATGTTCCTCTCTCTTAGACTTTTGTTTACTCTTTTTATCTCTGACAGGCTTTTTTTTTTTCTTTCTTTTCTATTGTCCAATTTTTTTACATTTCTTAGTTTTGCTTTCATAATTTATCAGTGCTCAAAAAGAAAATGAAGTAATTTTGCCTGAGTAAAACAACCACTAAGTACAGTAGGTATGGGGATTGTTTGAAATACAAATTTTGACACTTGTTTTTATAATTTTTTATTTATGTTAAAAGGCAGCTGAACCTTTTAAGCACTGCAACGCCAGCTGTTGGTGCATGGCTTGTTCCCATTGACCAACTCAAGTCATCCTTAAACAAATTGGAAACTGAGGGAACCTTGAGAATTTGTGCTGTTATGGGATGCATAATGACAGAAGCATTAGAGGTATGTCTTTAAATAAGGTATTATACAAACTTTAGTATTGAAAATGACCCCTTATTGTTAATCATTGTTGGAAAATATCAGACTTATAAGTTCTTAATTACTGAATATCTTTTATTTGTAGGCTCTTTCATACCCATCACTCTAAATCTATTGTTGTTTCTTGATTTTAGAATAAAAGTGTACATTTTCCCCTAAGAAGTAAATACAACAGACTTACGAAAGTTGCTCGCTTTCTCCAAGAAAATCCTTCGTGTTTACTATGTAATATACTACACCACTACCTGCACCAGGCAAATTACTCCATCATTGATGATGCTACAATGGTAAGTTACTGAAACTACATTAGTTTTAAGGAATTCTCTATTCTCTTGGTGGACCACTGATACACAGGGTTTAGATGCATGTGAGAATGGTTAGAAATACAGGTCTATTGTCCGGGCACGGTGGCTCACACCTATAATCCCAGCACTTTGGGAGGCTGAGGCGGGTGGATCGTCTGAGGCCAAGAGTTCGTGATCGAGCTAGCCACCATGGCAAAACTCTGTCTCTACTAAAAATACAAAAAATTAGCTGGGTCTGGTGGCTGACACCTGTAATCCCAGCTATTCGGGAGACTGAGGCAGGAGAACTGGTTGAACCTGGGAGGCAGAGGCTGCAGCGAACCAAGATCACTCCATTTCACTCCAGCGTGGGCAACAAGAGCAAAACTCTGTCTCAAAAACAAAGAAAAGAAAAGAAATACGGGTCTATAGACAAAGAGTGTGCTCAGATTAATGATTTGGGAGTCGCTAGCATAAAGGTGTTAGTAGAAGCTGTAGACATGGATGAGATTTCCAGGAATGCTATGTTGAGTAATAAACTGCTCAAGGATGGAATCCTGAAGAGTGCCAAAATTAAAGGGGGTGTAGGTTGTTGGATAGGGATACATGGAGTGATGGGAAGGGAAAGAAAGAGGAGAACCAGGAAAGATTGATGTCTTGGAAGCTAAAGGTATAAAGAGTTTTTAAGCAAGAGAATAATCACCAGAGCCAAATTTCACATACAGTTTGATGAAACAGGGACTAATTGATGATTGAGGGGAGAATATATAATTGCACAAAATAAATACAATCCATCTCTGCCTTTAGAAAAGCACATAACACATGATGATTAGAGTTTTACAACTTCTAGGATCTCTCTTCTCTTCTTCAAGCTGCTGGCCAATAGGGGACACACAAGAATCTTTAGTCAAATTAGGGACCAATGTATCAGTATTATTAATGGCCAGTCAAGCCATTCATCAGGCAAGTCAAGAATCTCTAGTAAGTGTTGGATTTGAAAAAGACACTTAGACTTAAGGCTGGTGTAGTGCTTTTTACTCCCTCCCTGTGAATTGAAGACTGGAAAATCTACAGTGTAAGCCTAACTTGCCTGTGTAGTTATAGGTAGAGAAGCTTGAACAGGGCAGGCGTTTCCCATGGATGGATGCTCTGCCAGATGTGTTTTCCATGTAAGAGGAAGAGGCACAACATGGCCCTCATGTGAGGCTAGGAATGAAAGGACAGGCTAGTGGACTTGGTGTTCCTCAGAAAGTAAACAGGGTGATTCCTGCCCTCTAGTAAATAGTGCTCTTCAATCAAATTAACCATTTCTCCTAAAATGAGGAATGGTAGGAAGCAGGATGAAGAGGAGTTAGATATTTTTCTCTTTAGGCTAAGGCAAGGTAATTAGACTAAGGTAACAGGAAAAGAGCCAAAAGTTTCTTTCTTATAATCGTCACCATGTGGAATAAAATGTATTTTAAAGTATATAATTATTACTGATAATACAGTTAACTTTCAAGGCAGTTACAAATTCATCTATGTCTAGCATACTACATAAGTTATAGTAATTTATTTTTTTAAATGTTAAAACAATGGTAGTTATCTAATCTTTGAAGGAAATAATTTTACTTCCTCTTTGCTTACTGAATGTTCCAAGTAGCTCAAAGTACATTTTGATTCTTCACTTAGGCAAAATAAGTAAAGTAGATTGAATGCTTCTTAAAGAAAATTCCAATTTTGTATCCCACATCTAGTATCATATTGACCTGTGCTGTTGTGTTGTTTTATGACACAAAGATGAAATGTTGTATCTAGAGATTAGATTCTGTAGTCTACATATAATTGAAATCCTGACTCTCTTGGGTAACTTTGAACAAATTACTTAACATCTAAGTTTTAGTTTCTTTATCTGTAAATGGGAATTATGATATTTGAATAAATACATGCAAAACACTTAAATGGTAACTGATATTATTACATTAGATTACTTCTAACCACATCATTATTGTTACAGAGTGATGGACTTCCTGCTTTGGTAACTTTGAAGAAAGGTTTAGTTGCACTGGCAAGGCAGTGGATGAAGTTTATTGTGGTGACACCAGCCTTTAAAGGAGTTAGCTTACATAGACCAGCTCAGCCTCTGAAACCTCAACTAGCTATGGACCATGAACATGAAGATGGACTTGGATTGGACAATGGGGGTGGTCTTCAAAGTGATACCAGTGCTGATGGAGCAGAATTTGAGTTTGATGCAGGTAGTTTTGTAAGCCTCTATTGAGTACTTTCTTACACTTCACAATTAGGGTGTTTTCTTAACACAATTGCTGTATGTTTTTTGCTTAGATATTATGCATCTTTTATTAATAAGTTAATATACCTCTTTACAAATGTCAAGACCCTTTGTTTTACCTCACACTTATTAACTAATTACTAATATAAGCAATTTTAGATATTACGTACTTGTTAACATGGTACTTGTGATAATTTTAATAATTCATGTCCCAAATTGGAAAATGGTCATGGCTTAAGTATACAAGTATGATTTTTATTAGGCAAATAAGTGATAATGATTAGGAATTTTCATACTGACTTGATTTTATAAGCTCAGTTTTGTGAAACACAGTAGACTTCTCCTGATCTATCCAGGACAAAGATATCTAATGTAAGTAGAACGTTTTGAATGAAACACATAAACTTCTATTTAAAATTTGTATTTGTCTATCGTCTTCCCTATGCCACGGTATTTTAAAGGGGCCTTTGTCTTTTTACCTGATGCCTGCTTGATCCTGAATTTATGTAACCTTGGCCTGCACTCAACCTACAATTTTGTCAACAAAATGGCTGTGTCAGAACAATAGTGGATATGCATTTATGAAATGTACTTGCATACCTTGATGTTTTGTGAAAGATTAATTTTTATTATCATGACCTATCATATTTAGTGGAAATGCATGTTATGATGTTTTGAAAAAAATATTGAAAGAGCAGTCTTAAAATTAGAGATTTTAGAACATTGATATATAAAACTTTACCAAGCTTAGTTTTAAAAATAACTTGATATTGGCCGGGCGCGGTGGCTCAAGCCTGTAATCCCAGCACTTTGGGAGGCTGAGACAGGCGGATCACGAGGTCAGGAGATCGAGACCATCCTGGCTAACACGGTGAAACCCCGTCTCTACTAAAAATACAAAAACTAGCCGGGCGAGGTGGCGGGCGCCTGTAGTCCCAGCTATTAGGGAGGCTGAGGCAGGAGAATGGCGTGAACCCGGGAGGCGGAGCTTGCAGTGAGCTGAGATCTGGCCACTGCACTCCAGTCTGGGCGACAGA
>NW_016814921.1:719129-756123 GCF_001698545.2 Rhinopithecus bieti
AAAAAAAAAAAAAAAAAAAAAAACTTGATATTTAACAAATAAATGAGTTATGAGGAATAGGGTAGATTTTATTTATTACTTATTTTAAAAAATTTCAAATCTACACAAAAGTTTGAAAACCAGTACACTGAATATCCCAATTATCTGCAAATCCCTCTGTTAATCTATGAGCAGTCTGTACTTTCTTGAGCTTAGTTGAATTGGCTTTTGGTCTGAGTATCATTTGCATGGAATATGTGAAAGTCTGAATAAAAGCCGTTTGTTCCCTTCTTGAAACTGAGTGAGAAGATTGGGGTGGGGGAGAAAATAAATATTTGTCAAGGAATATGAAAGTTGAGTGTCATTATATAACTAGAAATATTGGGGCTGATGTTTCAAGAAAATATGTGATAATCTATTGCTCACTTATTCTTTTGAACTGTTTCAGCCACAGTCAGTGAACACACAATGCTATTAGAAGGAACAGCTAACCGACCTCCACCTGGTAGCTCCGGACCCGTAACTGGAGCTGAGATAATGAGGAAACTTTCTAAAACTCATACCCATAGTGACTCTGCATTAAAAATAAAGGTATATTATTGCTCTTTTTGGTTAGAGTTATTCAGACTTACAGAGAAAACCGAAAATTTTATCTCAAATTTAAATGTTAGGTGTCCAACCTAACATTCAGATAGCGTTTTTGTGTTGAAATTAACTTGATTTGTAATTTCAGTTTAAATATTTCTTTGAAAATTGTATCATCAGTAACTGCTGTTAAGGACCACTATAACTACCAAGCCTTAGAGCTGTCTTCAGTTTATTGAATACTGTATTCAATAAAATCCCAAATAGAAAATGTTGATAATCTTATAATTACCTGTTTTAATGAGAAGCCTTTTCAGCAGTGTATGATCAATAGGTGATTTGGGTTAGACTATTTTATGATTTTATTTTTTTTGGTTTTATGAACATTTAATGGATGCTTGATAAGAGACATATATAGCAAAGTGGTTAGAGTACCACTTTGGAAGCCAGACTGCCTTGGTTTGAAACCTGCCCCTGTGACTTAGTTGCTCTGTGACTGAACGGGTTTTAACTGTATGTTTTAACTGTATTGCAGTTTCCTTGGTGTAAGACGGAGATTATAATAGTAACCTTCTGAAGAGGGTTGTTGTGAGAAATAACTGAGTTAATTAATGAAAAATGCCTAGAGCAATATCTGACCCTTAATCAATTATTTGTTGTTAGTGGTTCTTTATTTTTTGCTAGTTATTTGTTGTTGTTGGTTCTTTATTTTTTGCTAGTTCACTTTTGTGAGCACTGAAAAAGTTAAAATTTTAACTTTCTGGCCAGGTGCGGTGGTTCACGCCTGTAATTCCAGCACTTTGGGGGGCCAGGGCGGGTGGATCACAAGGTCAGGAGTTCAAGACCAGTCTGGCCAAGATGGTGAAACCCCATTTCTACTAAAAATACAAAAATTAGCCGGGTGTGGTGGCAGGCGCCTGTAATCCCAGCTACTTGGGAGGCTGAGGCAGAGAATTGCTTTAACCCAGAAGTTGGAGGTTGCACTGAGCGGACATTCTGCCAGTGTACTCCAGCCTGGGCAACAGAACAAGACTCATCTCAAAAAAAAAATTTTTTTTAACTTTCTTTGAAAGTCTGTGTATACACTCACATTGATGCCCAGAATCCGTAAAACTGATAATTTTGACAATATTAAATACAAATTTCTACACAGAAAAAAGTAATATACTGTCATGCATCACTTATTAACAGGGATGCATTCTGAGAAAATGGGTCATTAGGCAATTTGTCGTTGTGCAAATATCATAGACTATACTTATACAAACCTGGATGATGGTACAGCCTACTACACACCTAGACTATATGGGATAGCCTTTGCTCCTAGGCTACAAACCTGTACAGCATATTACTATCCTGAAGCCAGTGGGCAATTGTAATACAATGGTGTTTATTTCAACATAGAAAAGATACAGTAAAAATATGATATTATAATCTTATGGGTTCACTGTTGTATATGTTGCCTATAGTTCACTTAACTGTAATTATGTGGCACATGACTGTATTGTAAACAGAACAGTAAAACACATGACAGAAGGATAATTTTCTAAAATATAAAGATCTTATTCTTATCATTAAGAAAAAAGCCAATACCAAATAGAAAAAATGGTTAAATGATATAAACAGGTAGTTCACAGGAAAATACATACACACATACAAAAATATTTTCTTATAATTAAAGAAATGTAAACTAAAATGAGATTTCCATTCTCACTTACTAGATTGAAAGACTAAAACTTTTGAATAGTGTACATTGTTGGTGAAGATGTGAGAAAACAGATACTCATATGGCATTGATGGGAGTCAAATTGGTGCAACCTCTTTGAATAACAATGTGGTAATATGTGTCAAAATTTAGAAGGTGATGCTCTTTTATCTAGTAGTTCCATATTCAGGAATTCATTCTAGAGAAAGTCATAGATGCTCAAAGACATGATGAGTCTGAGAACAATTCTTTGCAGCACTATTTATAAAAGGGAAATTGTGGAAACAACACAAAGTACTAATCATTAGAGGACTAATAAACTCGTGTACAATGATAAAGATGCATACTACGAAATCTTTTAGATGAAGTAGATCTGTAAGTGGATATGGAATGATCACCGAAGTACACTGATAAAGTATAGGATGATATCTATTTGTGTGTTTAAAAAAGGATAAGTATGTATGTACTTATATAGGCCTAAATGAGTTACGTAAAGATAGATAAGAAACAATTAAGAGAGCCTTTGGGAAAGGGATCCAGTATACTGGAACACAGGACTTACTTTGTACTGAATAGTCTCTTGGGCTTTCAAAGTTTTTATTCTGTGTAAGTATGGCTCTTTTAGTTAAAACATTCAATGATAGTTTGATATACTTTAAAAGAAGACTTAACTATTGAGCTTATTGTTTCCACAGTATAGTTAGAAGCTTGGGACACTTTAATCTGTCTTAACTTTTTTTCCTGATGGACACTTTAATCTGTCTTAGCTTTTTTTCCTGAATCATATTTAGGTGTTTTCCTGTTAAAGGTGTTCATTTTCAGAATTTTTTTTTAACATTCTTTTGCTATGGATTATTAAAGTCCTCTAAAAATGTGAAATTCCAAATGCTTAGTTTCAAGATCTTTGGCTTTTCAAAGATCCTTTTTGCCTTTGTAGTCCCCTTTTTTTTGTAACTGTATTTTTAAATTGATCTGCCATTCTAATCATAGATGTGACAGAAGATAGAAATTGAAAAATTCTGTAATTTTTAATTTTTTTCATTAATTGTGGAAAGGCTTTTTGGCATTTAGAGCTCTCCAGAGAATTAAATCTTAACAAACCTTGATTATTAGAGTACTCGGAAGGATAATTTAGTGTTAAGAATTTGAACGTAGAATTAGGTAGATGGGTTAAAAATCTGGCTTTTTCCTTAGTAAGTATGCAAGTGACTTTTCTTCATCCTTTAGGGCAGAAATAATATCTTACCTTAGAGAACTTAAGGATTAAATAAGATAATACATGAAATATACTTATCAAATGTTTAATATGTTTTAAGTGTTCTTTTATTTCCTGTGTCAACACCCTTCCTCCACCTTTCCTCATCTAAGTGAGGATGACTGGGAAGGCATAGAAAAAGGAATAAACTTTTCTGCTTTCCAGAGGAGGTTAAGACTTTTAAGAGCTTCACAGCACTGGTGTCCATTGTGTCAGCATTTCTTGCTGTTAGCAAAAAGCCTCTAGTTTCCTTCCAGGTAGATGTCTATCCTGACTCCTGTAAAAAACTGCAGGGAAGGTTGCTGAAGGTAGACAACTTTTCTTTCTTTAGTTTCTTTGAGTACCTAGACTTTACTTTTGATGGTATCAGTCACGTAAAGATCCTGTCACAGATCCTGTGTGTGTGTGTGTGTGTGTGTGTGTGTGTGTGTGTGTGTATGTGTGTGTGTAGTAGGTTTTTCTAGGGAATATTTTGTGCAAGGGATATTGTGTCTGGGTATCAGTTTCCTGGTTCAGTAAATAAGCAGTGATATAAATATTTCAGGCTACTGTTTTTCTTTGCTACCCACGTGAATGTTCCTTGGCACTTCCACAAACACCCTATGTATAACTTTCTGAAGTTTCAACGTACTGTTTACTGCTCCTTAGGTATGAATAGTGCTTCATTTCTACCATCTGTTTGATATACTGTGCTATGTGGTTTTATGTCTTGTCACCAGACTCCCTCATCAGATTAAGAAGGGAATTAATGATCCATGGTTAAAATAAGTGGAAGTGCTTCGTTATAATATTGATAATAAAAGTAGCCCTTTTTCTTGTACTATAGAGTTACAAAACATTTTTACCTACATTTAAGGACGTATGTAAAAAGCATTCACCACAATCCTAGTAGACATGATCAGTTTTGGTATTAATGTGCAAAATAGCTAGCCGTTATAGCAACAGTAATAGTAATAGTGGTTGTAGTTATCAGCAGTCATTTTTATATACGTAAGAAATAACCCTGTTACGCTTTCTGTAGGGCATTCACCCATATCATTCTCTGAGCTATACCAGTGGAGACACTGCCACTGATTCTCCAGTGCATGTTGGACGTGCTGGGATGCCAGTAAAGGAGAGTCCAAGGAAGGAGAGCCTACTCAGCTACCTGACTGGAAGCTTCCCAAGCCTGCACAACCTCCTGGAAGGGACTCCTCAGAGAAGCAGTGCTGCTGTGAAAAGCAGCTCCCTAACAAGAACAGGTACATGCTCTAGATTTGATAATTACATTTTATATTTATGGGGAATTGAAATGAAACAGGACTTAAGTTTAGTTCGATATATGCTTTGGTAGTACAACTAATCGCTCATACCTTATCTTTGAGAAAAAATTTTAGGAATCCATTGTTCTGTAACTTTTTGGAGTCTTCATGCCCTTAGTTTGCATTTTTAAATTGCAGCACTGACTAATGTCAATGTAGGCTTTTGGTGTGGGGTGCTGTCTCGACCAGCAACACAGAATTTCCCCATTATGATAAAATAAGCTATTTATTAATGCATTAATATCCAAATACCAACATTATGCAGTGAGAATTTAAAACCATCTGCAAACATACATTTTAACTTGGTTCTTCAAACATAGTTATATAAATTACATTTTTTTTTTCAGGAAATACAGTGGCCACTGATATGTTATCTGAACATCCCTTGCTATCTGAGCCATCATCTGTGAGTTTCTATAATTGGATGTCAAATGCTGTGGGTAATCGAGGAAGTGTGGTACAAGAATCTCCTGTTACAAAATCAGGACACAATAGTCTTCCCACAGGTATTGTGTTATCACATTATTTTGCTTAACTGTCTAAGGGGAATGTATACCAAAATCTTATTTTTCAGAAGATGGGTTAACAATCTCAAACAAGTACTGCTTGGTTGAAATTGGTCCATTTATATTTATAAATGTCTTTGATAACATTGTAATTGAGAGAGTAGTAAGCAGTCACTCAGTGTTCTTGTTGAAAGGCAAATATGTCAAATATGAGATTGTATATAAAGAGTTTAAAGCTTCCTTTTAATATGACTGGTTTAAGTGGTAAATGAGAAAATGCAAAGTATAATTACAACATTATATACTTGACATTACAGAAGATAGCTTTAGTTTATCTAGATCCCTTTGAGACATTATAACTATCATTCTTAACTTTTAGTTACTTAACAAATATTTAATTAAATCTAAAAGAGTATGTATATGTAAGGATAGATAAGGATGACGTGTTCTGAAGAGTTAATTTCATTTTTCACTAATAAATCGTGTCTGTAAAATAACCTAAAGGTATGCATTATTTATTTTTTCTTTTTAATTTAAACAGTCTTGAAATGGTACTGCTCTACAGGCTTCAAAAGTTTACCCTGCTGTATGCTTTTATGTGTTTCTGTTTTCCAATAATTTACATTTTATTCTTAAAAATTTATTCCTTTAGGTGTTGCACCCAATCTTCCTACAATACCCTCAGCCTCAGATTTCAACACTGTCTTGTCTAGTGACCAAAATACTTTGGATGGGACACATTCTCAGCATAGCACCAGTCAGGATGATGTGGCAGGTGTAGAAGAAGCAAACCAAGGGTTTCCTGCTGTTCAGCTTGCTGATGCACAGGTGAGCCAGCCTGTTTTTTTTCTAATTATAATAATACCTCCTTAGTCATTACTTAGCAACTGGAACCATCCAGTAGTATGCACCTTGGAATTCTAGTGAGGATATTCCGTACCTGTCTTCCTACAGCCTTCATGCAAAATGGGAGGAGCCTTTAAAAAGTACATGGCTTAATTATAAATGCAAATTAAGTATCTATATGTAATCATTAAATAGAAGAGTCTCATATAGTAACCTTTTTGTTATTTGTAACAAATTGGCTAAGCAACATGAATAGATAATCATACCCTTTGGTTTTTAGTGCTATCTTAAGACTTTATTGTGCGAGCAGTGGGGAAGCATTGATGATTTTAGAGCAGAGGAATAAAGTAACGAAAACTATAGATACAGAAATATTATGTGAGTAGCAAATGTATTAAATTGATTGAAATAGAGAAACTAGTGTTGAAAAGATGAATTATTGAAATAGTTCACCCAGTGGTAATGAGACTAGGCTTAGATGTTTATGGCTTTGAAAAGGTAAATGAGGATATGGTGAAGGTCTTATTTAACTGATTAAATATGGAGAATAAAGAGTGAAATCCTTTAAAACATACTCTTTGGTTTGAGCGGCTAGCAGGCAAGTGTGAGAGTGGGACGTGGGTCAGAGGAGGCATCGTTTTTTCAGGATAAAGGTGTCTTGAGCATATTTACATACAGCTGTCCCTCAGTATCCAAGGGATTGGTTTCAGGACCAACCCCCTACCCACCCTCTGATCCACCACCTAGGATACCAAAATCTGTGTTGTGCCCAAGTCCCTTATATAGAATGGCAGATATTTGCATACAACATACATACTTCCTTCCATATACTTTAAATGTTCTCTAGATTACTTATAATACCTAATGCAATGTAAATACTACGTCAATAATTGTTATACTGTATTGGGTTTTATTTGTATTTTTAAATTGGTACATTGTTATATTTTATTGGTTTTTACTTCCTAATATTTTCAATCTGTGGTTGGTTGAATCCTTGGATGGAGAACCCCTGGATATGGAGGGCCAACTGTACTTGAGAAATTAGGAAGCTCATGATCAAAAACAAAGGAAAGAAGGATTAGCAGATGGAGCAAAATTAGTAGAAAAATGAGAAGTATTGGAATTTAGAGTCAATTAAAGAGAGAGCTATCTTCCCAAGCACACACAACAAAATGAGGTGACCTAGGACAACTGGAAATATAGGCTTGGCTCTCATTGTGTAAATGGCACTTGTCCATGTAGATAGGGTTTTTTTTAAGCTTCAGGAAAAGATCACTAAGGTAGAATGTGTAGTGAAAGAGGAGGCTGAGAAAAGCATTGTATAGCACCTATATATTAGGATGTAGGAGGGGGAAAAGGAACCATGTGGCAGAGGATGAGTAGTCAGAGTGATTGTAGTGCTGTAGCATTGAACACATGTAGTTCTTTCCATTCAGGTTAGTGCTTAGTGTCTGAAATCCAGTTAACTAGAGATTTAACCAGAATAATGTATTTCCATAAGCATGTGTGATACTTAAAATGTAAAGGAAGTTCTCTGAAGATAAATGTTAAATGACTGTTACAACCAGGTGCTTCCATTTAAAAATAGGCCAGATATTCTTAACATTTATAATGTTTTTATATTAACACAGGAAGTTGAAAATTTTATGAACCTTGTTAAGTTTTTTTTTTTTTTTTTTTTGTAAATGGAAACACAATAGAAATTCATACCTGTTTTAAAAGCAAGACGTAGAATGATTTAACTAATTCATAATTTTATTTTCCTTGTACTTTCAGACACTCAGGTAGGATCAAGGAATCTGTGTCCTTATTTATTATTAATTTGAAGATGAGTGGCCTATAATAGGTACTAAAAATATTAAATTTTAAGTAAAGTTAGAGTCAATTATACGAGACCATTTTTTGCTTCACACTATGATACTAATATGTACTGAGGTAGGGTAAGAAAAAAAGCTGCATTTTTCTATATGTAATTTCTACAGTAAATGATAAGCTATAATTTGAGCTAATATGAATGTTAATGTCTTTTAGGTTGTTTTCAAGCCTCTTCTGAGTCATACAGGGATCCAGTCACAGGATACAATGCCACTCTGCTACCGAATGTACTTTGGAGAACACCTTTCATTTTCAGGGACTTTGGACTGCCTCAGAGCAGATATTGTGGATTCTGACACAGCCAAAGAGAGAAAAGGCAAAAGAGCGAGAAGGTGTCTTTTGCATTTTTGTGTATAATTTTGTGCAAGAATTATAATACGTTTGCTTTTTAACATTACTTTCTTGTAATCCAAATGAGAAAGTAATTTTAATATGCTTATGAGAAGATAATTACCTTTTAGTAAAAGTAGTGGCCACATTTTCTTATTAATAACTAGTTGCATTTATCAACAGATTATGAGGCCTATTTTAGGCATATTTTGAACCATGTTAGCACATAGATGAGGGTCATATATATTGATATATGCACTTACCCTTTATTTACTTGGCTCTTGTAATAGTGGAATTTTTATGGTCTTGAAGGTTCTGAGTTGACTCATGTCAGGTAGTATTTTTGTATCAGAAACAAGTCATATCGAGAGTCTAGCCCTCAGAAACAAATAGAAATGTAGCATAGTGAAAGTTAAGAACCGTCTTTTGCTGTTATTTTATATTACTATGGATGGTTCTTCAGTTTCTTTAGTGTTTACATAGGAAATAATATACCACTAACAGGATTTGAGTAATATTTTGGGTACTTGGAATTTTACTTTGAGGTGGGCCTTAAATGGATAGAAATAGTAGAATATGGAGATAAATGGCATTCATGACAAGAGGTGTCTGTAGTATTGTTTCTTTCATCCTTTTTGTGTTTTTGCAAGGTGGTAAATTAAAGTACTTGTGCCTGATATATAGCTAAGTAAAATATATTTTTCATTTGAAATATTTCTATTTAAATTTTAAATAATTTAACAAAAGTTCTTGCTTTTCACAATAGTCTTGTACCATAACAATGACTGTACAAGCTGAAACTGCAAAGCAATTTTAATAATCGGTGGAAAAAATTACTTTTGTGACCTTGACAGTATTTGTCAGAACATCAAAAATGTTCTTACTGTTTATTATAAATGTATAGGAAAATGAAAAATAAAAGTAAAACTAATATTTAGTACGTTGGAATTTAAAATGTTAGAAACACTGACAATTAAACTTATTTATTTGTAAAAACTTATCAAAGGGTAGTTTGAAAGGTCCAGTCCTTCTTATGATATAACATACAATACAAAACAAGCAGCTTTTGTGTGCCTTGGCAAAATGTTGAACTCCTTTGTATGTATGGATCAGTTTTCAACATTTTATGCTTTACACTTTCAATGTCATGAAATAATCTTTGATTCTCTTTACTATGAAGTTTTTTGTTGCCATCACTTCCTCTGGGATATCTTCATCCTTTCTGTCATGGCCACTTTCCTCTTTATGTCAATAATTTTGCCTCCACTGAGTTTTTCTGGGTATCAACACTTCCATGGTCGGCTGTTTCTTCCATAACACCATTCAATTGATTTTCCCTACCAGTATCTTCATTTTTAGTTTCTTTGCTGCATCTTCATTTTGTTGTCCAGTTCCCTCATTTGATTATTCATTTTGTAAAATGTTATGGGGATTTATTACAGAGAGAGAGACAAGGGGGCAACACAAGTAACTACATGCTATACTTTGTGTGCATGAACTGAACAACAGGTATGCTTCAACTAGTCACTATCACTGACACATCTTGAAGTGATGTGATTAGTCAGTGATCACAATGCACATCTGTTGTTTTGTACTGACTTGTGGGCTGAAGAGCTAGCCATAAATTTGTACTTTATGCAGTTTTCACAGTAAGTCTTAGTTACGAATTTGTATCACGTTATTGGGAGACTTGTTATTTAAGTAAAGCACAGTAACTGAAATTTTAAAGTATTGGAACCATCAAATCCAGACCCCAAACATTAATACCTACACATACTGTCTATTTAGGGTTAAAATATCTGAGCTAAACTTGTATTTCTATTTGCAAGAGCCCGCTTTCATACAAATATATCAATTTATATATAAATATGTTTATATATATATATACATACAGTATATAAGTTTCATATATATAACTAGGTTATATATAATTCGATTGTATATAGTTTATATGTAATAGGTTGTATATAGAGATATAGATTATATAAATAAAATTATAGCTATAGCCTATGTATTGGCCTCGTAAATCCCATATAATACTGCCACAGACCAGATCTTCATTTGAGCACACAAGTCTTTTGAGTGAGAGCTTCTTTGAGTGATTTTGTGAACTTCATTGCCTTTGGTCTAGCTGAACTTGACATTCCTTTTAATTTTTCTGCTACCATGCCAGCTCCAAATGCTCCACATTCTTACAATTAACTTACGATTAATTTTTATTTCTCAGATCTCCTGTAATTCTATCTTAAGCTCTTATTTATTTGGAGACCTTCACCACAATATACTTTTCCCAGCCATTAATTTCAGTATTGTCTGGGTTTTTTGTTTGTTTTCGTAGCAGATTGTTCATTCTGCTAACTGTTGCATATTAGTTTGGGGTTACAGTTTCTTGTATGGATATGTATAACTCTTCTACTACTTTGTAAAGCCAGGGCAGTTATTAAATATTTAGCATAGAATCTGGCATGTAGTAAGTCCTCATAAGTAATAGTTTCTTTGTCTCTTTGCTGTCTCTAGTAAAAGTAGCTGCACGTATCGGGGACCTATGTTTTACAATTTTAATTGTAACTTTGGCTCTGCAGTGCCCATGTCAGGCTTTTACTTGTCAGGCAAATTATTATTATGGTATAGCCATTTTCTTTTTCTCTTTTATTTGAATCTCCCCTCTTTTAAGATTTTCTTACTACTCTTACATGTTTTAGATTCTTGTTTTTGCAATTGTGGATTATTTTCTCTCTTCTATCTGTTCTAATTCTCAAAATCAAGTTTTTCCTTCTCTGACCATATGCTTACTTGGCATTGATTGTACACTTCCTGTAAGTTTGTGCATTTATATGAATTACACTACAATGAGGCATTTTTCTTATTAATTAATACTAGTATTCATTAAGGAATTACTGCTCTGTAGTTATAAATTCTTTAAGTTAAATGCAGAATATCAAAGCAGCATCTGATTTTTTTCTTTTGTTACAGAAAAAACTCCCATATCTGCACATTCACAGTGTGCATGGAAGAAGAGGGAAAAAATACCTTTTTACAGTTTTGTTTCTGGATTTATTGTTATTATTGGTAGCTGGTTTATAGAAATTTGAGACATTTTTGACTTTCTATATTAAAATTTACTATAATAGTCTTACATGAAAATCTTTAGATAAGCAGGAGGATTTGCCAATATAATTTTTATATCAGATTTTAAGGTTTTGTGTGTGTGTGTATTTCTAATTTTTGTTTCAATTGCTTTTCCTCTCTGCTTTCAACTTAGCATGAGGGTTTCCTATCTAATATCAACTAAAATTATGTTACATATGAATAAATTAGATACATGATTATAGAAGGTGAAGGGATGGTTAAGTGAGGTATCCTAATTGATCTATAATTAATTCTTAATTCCAATACTCTATGGCAGTACCATCAAATGACAACAAAAGTTGTTTCATCACTTCAGAGAAATCATTTCTTGACATAAGAAGACTGATTTTGACTTGTTAGTTTTAGAATAAGATTAAGTAGGAAGACTTAAGGCCCACCTTCGAACTATAAAAAGCCTGGCCTAGTGAAAAAGCAGATTTTACGGGTTTGCTTGCTTAAAATTATTTAAGACTCATATTTTACCTTGGAGATGATTTTGCTTATAAATCAATAAAGATGTATGTTTCTGGAAAAATTGAAGAAAACCCTTGTCCTTTTTTTATTTCACATTTTTAGGCAAGGCCATGTGAATCTTCCTCCACTTGAGTTCAAACCGGCATTAATGTTGGGAACCTTTAGCATCAGTGCTGTTGTAATGGAAAAGTCTGTGTGCACCCCTCAGAACTCTACCAGTGCCCTTTCTTTTCATGATCTCAGCAAGCGGTATTATAACACCTTTCACTGCAACTTTACTATTTCCTGTCAGTCAATAAGCCAGCATGTAGATATGGCTTTGGTTCGTCTTATTCATCAGTTTAGCACAATGATAGATGACATCAAAGCAACACAGACTGATATTAAACTTAGCAGATATACAGCCGGATCTGCTTCCCCAACACCTACCTTCAAAACCAGAAAACATCGGGACTTTCGTTCATCTGACTTTAGCCGCAGTTCTAGAGGAAGTCTTAATGGTGGCAATAGAGTAAATAATGCAAAGAACAAACGGACCAACAATGAGAATAACAAAAAGGAATCTCGAAACAAGAATTCATTAGGAAGATCTGAAAGAAGAACATCAAAAGTGTCTAGGAAAGGTTCAAAAGATGTGGTGGATCACATGACTATTCATATGGATGACTCTGATTCAATTACAGTGTCAGAACAAAGTGAGCCTTCAGCTGAGTGCTGGCAGAATATGTATAAATTGCTTAACTTCTATTCACTTATCTCTGATCCAACAGGAATATTGGAAAAGTCTTCAGAAACATTTGGACCAGCAGGTAACAGACATTTTATGTTTTAAAATTTCTGTTTAGAATAACAATAATACCAAAGAAGCAGAAGACTTTTCATCATGTTTTCTTAATGTTGTAAGTGGATAATTGAAATGGAGAGAAATTGTCTGTCAACAGGCAATAAAATAGTAATGAAATTCAGATATCCTGCCACCATACTTCCCTTCCTTTTAAACTCTTACATGGTATGTTCTTAAAGGGATTTAGACAGACCTGATTTAAAATATCTGGCTCTATTATTCACTTTCAGTAGGAACTTGGAAAATGTTGAAGAAATTTTAATCATTTTGTTGGGGAATAAGAGAAAGAGGACTGGTTGGGAGTGTGAAGGAAAGAAAGGAAAGACAATGTTTGGAATGTTCTTCCATTTTTCAGTCTTCCTATCTAAAATTGTATATTTTCATTTACTTATAAAGGAGTTCGGAGCCCTACAGAGCCAACATGTAAAGTTGTGTTTGAGAATGAACAAGACAACAGCAGTTTGACTAAGACGCAGAGGAAACGTAGCTTGGTAACTTCTGAACCTCAGCATGTTACTCTAATAGTGTTTGGGATTGGCATGGTGAACCGCACACACCTAGAGGCAGATATTGGTGGATTAACAATGGAATCAGAACTGAAGAGGATCCATGGCAGTTTTACTCTTAAGGAAAAAATGAAAGGTATGAATGATTTTTCTAATAAAGTGCTATGTATACATAATAATTAGTGCTACTTTTCTGAAGGAAACCACTGTCATGTCTCCAAAATTCCTACTTAGCAATTTTTTTTTCCCAGAAAAATTGGACTTCCCAAATTCTGAGATACCAAGAACTTTGTTGTAATTGAGTATCAGTGAATTGAGGCAGCTTTGATGTCTAAATATTTTAGCACATAAATATTGAACCAATATACCTATACTCAGTGACATTTATTCTTTATCTTTTAATATCAACTACTAAGACGTCTCTAAAGGCAGAAAATTTTACCAAAATAATGAAATTTATGAAAAATTTGCTTTTGTTACTACCATAGAAATCTTATAATCTAATACTAAATATCTCTATAAAAAGAAATCCCTTCAGTTGATACAACATTTCATAGATTAGTGAAAACATACCATTTATCTTGAGAATGATTACACAAGGTGTGATGTTTTATCAAATCCAGGAGCCCATCAGTTTTAAGATGCACTATTATTTTATGTATCACAAAGAAAATGCCACTGCCAGATATGGTCAGATGCCATTGATTATAAACTGCATTCCACTTTCAGAGATGCTAAAATAAAAAAGCAAATGTTTCTTAGACTTGGTGGATACAGCAATACAGTTGGAGGGATTCTTTTGGCAGCAATGATTATATAAAACCAGTGTGGTTTTTTTTTTCTGGTTGTGAAAATAACCTGACAGATTATATTACATGAGAAAAGGAAGTTATCAATCACCATGTGTTTTTATTGTTAACTTTATGATTGAGAAATTTGTAAGGTCAAATCAAAACTTCCTTTGAACCTACATTTTGCTACATATCCTTTTTTACCTGTTTTGTTTTGTACCCTGAACATTTATTATTTACTCAAAAACCAATTTTAAATTTGAGGATTATGTACTTGGGTGAACATGGTGAACCATCCACACGGTTCTCTGAAAAAATTAGATGGACTGACTGTAAAGAAAATTCTGTGCAGAAATTAGATGGACTGACTGCAAATTGCTGAGAGAAATAATAACACACCAGCCTTCCTTGGAAATATCACAAAGGATATAAACAATACACAAACATTCAGATGTCTAAGTTGATTAAAAAAAAAAATGTCAGTTTTTTCACGTGTTTAGCTAAAGTTAAGAATGGCCATACTCATTTTTGGTGAGAATTAGAGAAACGGACATTTTTATTCACTTTTAAATTGATATAAATAGGTTTAACCTTCCTGAAGGTTAATTTAATAGCTTTTATCAGTAGCCAATTTATCTTTTGACTCAGCAATTAGAGGTCTGCTAACCTAGGTAGAAGAAATGATCACAATTGTGTGAAAAGTTATCTGTACAAAGAAGCAGCCAAGTGTCTGGCATTAAAGAATTGGTTATTTTTATAAACAAACATATGCCAGTTTACAATTTACCCATTAAAATTATACTGCAGAATTTATTAATACGAACAATAATGCTAAGTGAAAAAAGTAGGCAAAATTGTTTATGTGATTTCATTTTTTAAGTAATTAAAATATTTAAACCCTCTATTAAAATCACAGGAATTATATGGACCAAGAGTGCTGGTTTATGTGGTTTCTTTTTCCTATTTTTTAAAATTTTCCAACTTTTCTGCAGTAAGTATTATTTCTGAGATTTAAAATGCCATTAGGCTATGTCATGCCAGTAGACTAATGCAGGAATAGCATATCGAAGTGTATACTGTGCATTATTGCAATTTTGACATTTAATATGTATGTATGTATGAAATGCGGAGAAATAAAAAACTAAGGAAATTTTTTAAAAAGTAGCTCTGAAATGGTTGAACCAAATTTACCATAACTTTAAAATTATCTTTCGCTACTGAATATATTATGAATAAAATGTAATTTTAATATGAAATTCAGGTATCTTATATCTAGAATTCAAATAAATATTTTTTTCTCATATTTAAGATGTTTTACATCAAAAGATGACTGAGACTTGTGCTACTGCTCATATTGGTGGGGTTAATATTGTGCTCCTTGAAGGGATTACACCAAATATACAGTAAGTATGTCAGTTTTTATTTTCTTACACTTACAGTTTTAGACAAAACTTGAAATTCTTTGGATAAACATGCTGAATTTTGAGGTTTGTATATACAGTCTCAGTTCCCAGATACTAAGAATTCTGTCATTGAGAATATCACCAAATAAAATATTTTAGAAAAATACTTTTTGTCTTCCTAAAATTGGTCATATATACCTTCATTCCTAACTTCCATTCAGCAGAGCAGTTTCATTTTAACTATAAAACAACCTTTGATAATTTAGGTCAGATTTTCAGAATTTGCTGTTTCTTAATATTATGGCTAGCTAATGTTGTGCTACTGTTATCCTGTAACACATCCAACATGACTAATAGAGGATTTGGTTCAGCGTTATAAAAATTAAGTATTAGTCCTAGATTGACTAAGAAGTATGATATGTTACAGCTCTAATAATATTTTTAAAATCTGAATAATGTGCTAGCTACCTTGGGGAATATTTCCTGAAATGGATGTTTATTAATAAGCCATAGCTTTCTCCAGTGAGTTTTGGCCAAAATCAGCAGCCTCAGACAGGGCCCATTCTCAAGACTTCCTGGAGACTGTCTCAGGTTTGGTTTGGATCTATAAGTATAGAACCAAAGACTATATATTTCATAATAGCTGCCTACTATCCAGATTACATTTCCTGAGAAGTCTTTTCAAGAAAGGCAGGAAATTCTGGTGGTTGTGAGAGATGAGATCTTTTTTTGTTCATTCAATATAGGAGAAGGGCTTATTATTATGTATTAATTACAATATTATTAAGTGCCTACTGTGGGCCAGGAGCCTCACCTATATTATTTTATTTAATCCTCACTGCAATTTTGGGAACCATGGTGGTTTTATCCACCTTTACAGAACAATAGATTGAGGTACAGAAAGATCAACATAGTGCCTAACATACTTAATACAGTCATTAAGAAGAGATGCCTGAATCTATACTCTCCACCTTATGATCCTTCTACTGAAAGTCATAGACCATGGATTCCATGATTCTTTCATTTACTCTAAATTTGAATTACCATGGGTACGCTACCTTCACAAAGTAAACTAAATTTCTTTAGGTGTCCCATGAGTTTTATTTACTCTATCCTCCTGGATCTCTTCTCTTCATTATTTATTATCTCTAAAGAGAAGGACATCCAATAGTCTTTAACCTTGTAAAACATAATGTTTATAAAACAGATTTTGATAAAATATTATATTGCTGCTATTTCTTGCTCTTTTTTTCCCCAAGTAAAGATCCCTTAACTGTTTTATTTGAAAATAAAAGTTTTTTATTAGTTACTGCCAAGCTTGTAGTGCATTCTTTGGTGTTTCATTTTCAGTTGCAATGAAAAGGACATGGAATAGAAAAAAATAGTTCAAATGGTACTTTAATGGAACATTTTTAGAGTGGGAAATTAGAAAAGCTTTCCAGATGATTGGTCATATTGTAACTAATTTGTGCATGAATGTTTATTTGCCTCCTTTTTGTTTTCCTGCTTTCTCTTGACTCTTCTGTAGACTGGAGGATTTTCCTACATCTCCTACAAGTACAGCCAAACAAGAGTTTCTGTATGTCATATTATTCTTTTTCATGGCTTTGTGATTACTGTAGTATTGAATAGTTTTTAAAATATTTAAATTGTTTTCATGGCTGTGAATTATTTAGTTATTGTTTTGTAGCTGTAATATAGACCCTTTTATATACTAGATTAAAGTTTACTGGTAATCAAAGAAAACACAGGTAAGGGCTGCTTTTTTGGTAATTCATACCTTGTCTGTTGTTGACAAGTTGTAACACTGTAGCTGTGTGTTGCTTGTGCCTTTTCAGATATGTTACTGTTAAAATTTCTATGATGAAAGTACTTAATTTTTGATATAATGGAAGCTTAAAAAATTCACTTTGCAAGAAAGAGTTTTCACTAATTGTAGAAATAATTATTAAAACACTAATAATAAAACATCTGTACATCTCAACCTTATAATTCTGTATTTAAGATGGGGAGAGTTGACTGCTCTGTTAATAGATTTTAATGGCCTTTACTACATGTAAATGTGTGTTTAATTTCATTCAATAGATGAATGCTATTTACATCTAGAGAGTCATTTGCATGTCAGCACCATCTGGGTGTGTTCTGGCTTATGTTGAAACTGAACTTGAAATACTGGTGTTAAACAATGGTTTTAATTATTATACTGTTAGAAATGATTCAAAATTCAGTAAGTAGTCAGCATTCCAGAGCCTACCTTCATGCTGACTAGGCCAATTACATAAACTACTGCCTCCACCCTCTGGTGATTGTCTCCGAGAAATAGTGTCTCGTGGAAGAAAAAAGTATACCTCTCTAGTAATTGGTTTTGGATTTTATATAATACCTAGATTTTACTGTTTATAAATAATCAAGACCTCTGATAAAGCTACTGTTAGGCTTTTCAAGGTTTATCCTAATAAAAGTTCAATGTGATGAACTGGTTCTTCATATCCTTGAGACTATAAATAATTGGCAAATTTTCTGCAGCCCAGCAGAGATTAATGTATGTAAACTGGCCTGTAATTAATATGAAGTAATGCATTTTGTGTATTTTGCCAAATTTACTGATTGTCAAGAATCATTTGCCCATTTGAAGGATCACATTTATATTAGAAGTTATTGGAGCCGAGCTGGGAGGATTGCTTGAGGCCAGGAGTTTGAGACCAGCCTGAGCAACATAATGAGACCCTGTCTCTACAAAACATTTAAAAACAAATTAGCTGGGCATGGTGGCACGTCTCTGTAGTCCCAGCCACTTGGGAGACTGAGGCGGGAGGATCACTGGAGCCCAAGAGGTCCAGGCTGTGGTGAGCTATGATAGTGTCATTGCACTCCAGCCTGGGCAACAATGAGACCCCATCTTTAAAAAACAAATATGTATGTAAGGGTGTGTGTATGTGTCAAAGACGACTTCATTATGGCTTCTACATAAATGTCCTATCATATCCTATCTGTGGAATTCCACCGTTGTAGTGGTAGAAGTCATTCTTTTGCTTTACTTCTTTCTGCTCTTTCATTTCACAAATATTTGGCAAGTGTCTGTTATCTTCTAGGAACTGTTCTAGGCATTGGAAAGAGCAAAAGAAATCAAGAAAGATAATATCTTAGCTTTATGTCTGTACTAGTAATTAAAGGATACCAATTCTTAACGAAAAGTAATAGCCTTGCTCATTATGAATCAAACTTTTATCATTTGTTTACCACTCATCGAAAATGAAAAGCAGAAAATACAAGTTACACTTCCTCCTTCCTATCAATTTCTTGTAACATAGTGGATGATTGTTGTTCTAATTTCTTTGACTCCCTAATTAGATTTTAAGAAGTATAGTGAATATTGTTTTTCTTTTCATATTCAGTGTCTGTATAATGGTTGTACAGATCTCTAAAATAAGGTGGAGAACAAAAGAGTTCTGAATGGGGGTAAAATAAAAAGTGGAATGTTGTGTGTCTATGTGTGTAATAGATCTTGTTCATGTTTTGACTTACATGTGAGCATATACTTATTTTCTTCTATAGATTCTTCCTATTAAAGAAATTAAACACTATTCAGTGCAAATAGTATAAAATATATTAATGTTTTTAGATAACATTGTTTCTTCGATGTATAATTTAAAAACATGAAAATTTTTAAGTCGTTTTAGTTCATTCAGTTATGAGGGGGCTTCACAAACTGTGGAAAATGGAATTAAAGCATATAAACTTTATTTCCCAACATAAGCTCCATCAAGTTCAAGACACTTTTCTAATCAATGATACCAGCCATTTATTCCATCGCTAATGAACAGAGGGTCCCATGACAGTGCAGTCTTTTTTACGTTAACTGAAGAGAAATGGGTACCCTTTTAATTTTTTTTTTTGGAAATTAGGAAACAAAAAAAAGTCAGAAGGAGCCAAATTAAGATGTAAAATGGATGCCTACTGATTTCCCATCAAAACTCTTAAACAGAATTGCTCTTGTTTGACAAGAGGAATGAGCAAGAGCATTGTTGAGGTGGAGGACTGGTAAAGCTTTCCCAAGCATTTTTCTAGTAAAGCTATGGCTACCTTTCTCAAAACACTCTTATAATAAGCAGATGTTGTCATTCTTTGGCCCTCCAGAAAGTCAACGAGCAAAATGCTTTGAGCATCCCAAAAAACTGTTGCCATGACCTTTGCTTTTGACTGGTCCACTTTTATCTGCCACCCACGCTGGAGTGCAGTGGTGCAATCTCAGCTCACTGCAATCTCGGTTTCCTGGGTTCAAGCAGTCCTCCCACCTCAGCCTCCCAAGTAGCAGGGACTAAAGGTATGTGCAACTTACACCCAGCTAATTTTTGTATTTTTTCTAGAGATGGGGTTTTGGCATGTTGCCCAGGCTGATCTCAAACTCCTGAGCTCAAGGGATCTGCTCACCTCACTTTCTCAAAGTGTTGAGATTACAGGTGTGAGCCACCATGCCCAGCCATGACTGGTCCACTTTTGATTTTACTGGACCACTTCCACTTCTTTGTAGCCATTGCTTTGATGTACTTTATTTTTGGTATTGTACTGGTAAAGCCATGTTTAATCTCCCATTACAATTCTTTGAAGAAATGCTTCAGGATCTTGATCTCACTTGTTTAAAATTTCTGTTGAAAGCTCTGCCTTTGTTGGGAGTCGATTTGGGAGCAATGGTTTTGGCACCCATCGAGTGGAAAAGTTTGCTCAACTTTGAGTTGTTAGTCAGAATTGTGTAAGCTGAATCAGTTGAAGTTGCCTATGGTGTTGGCTGTTGTTTGTGCTGTTAATTGTTGGTCCTCTTCAATTAGGCACAAAGAAGATAAAATTTTTCCTAGCAAATTGATACTTGGTTTGCCACTGTGGGCTTCATCAAGATTGTCTTGTCCCTTCTTGAGTTATCCATTCGTAAACTGCTAATTGCTTTGGGAGATTATCCCCAAAGGCTTTTTGTAGAGCATCAATGATTTCGCTATAATTCCGCCCAAACTTCACCATAAACTTGATGCTTGTTCTTGCTTCAATTTTAGCAGAATTCATACTGTTTTGATAGGGGCTCTGTCAAACTGATGTCTTATCCTTCTTAGTACATTAAAGAAGATCCTGTTCGCATGTTTTAACAAGTGAATATGAGTTCATTTTGGTGCAAAATGATTCTGAAATCTACATGTAGTTTTTTTTATAATACACATTTTCCATGAACTTTTTGAAGACCTCTCAAATTTATAGGTATTTTTCTTGCTCTCAATATTTTTTCAAAATTTCTCTTTACTTGGCTGTTGGCTGTATTTTAATGGTCCTCTTTCTCTATTGGTAGAACTGTAGTGAAATGTAGTATTGCCAAGTCCCAAGCCCTCTACAGTGCCCAGAGAGGGCTGAAGACAAACAATGCTGCTGTGTTCAAAGTAGGAGCTATCAGCATCAACATTCCTCAGCACCCTGCCACCTTACACAGCATGATGGTTCGAAGTTCTCACCAACTATCTAAACAAATCTCAGACCTAATCAGACAACCTTCTACAGCGTAAGTTATTTTATTTGTTCACATTCTGTGATTCCATATACTACCTCAGGATATTCTTTGCTGCCTTAACAAAAGTTTGGAGGGAGATGATGAGTTACTTCTAAGTATCAACCATTATGGAGAGTGGAGCAAGAGGAGCGTAGCAGATCATGATCATGTGAGAATGACATTTGATAGCATTAAAGTACAGTGTCATCACTGCAATTGTCAGTGTTCCATATTGCATAAACAAAGCTTAAGAGATCCTAGAGATTTGTGAGTATTGTAAGAGGTACTAATAAAAAGCAACTTGATGAATTCCAGGACCATGTCAATCCTTGTTTACTTTGAATTCATTGGAAATTTATGACTGCACAAGTTTAAGAACGTATAGTAGTGATCATTTATGTCCCAAGGCAGCATTTGACCATGCCACATAAATACTTTAAAGGGCAGTAAATTTGAGCATTAACCTTTATTCCCTATGTCTATAGCCTTTGTTCATGCATCTTCGCTGCTGAGCCTTATTCATGGTCTCCATAAACTGTAACTAATAAAAATACGTGGTGGCAGGCATCTGTAATCCCAACTACTTGAGAGGCTGAGGCAGGATAATCGCTTGAACCCAGGAGGCGGAGGTTGCAGTGAGCCAAGATCATACCATTGCATTCCAGCCTGGGCAACAAGCGAAATTCCATCTAAAAAAAAAAAAAAAATACATGTAAAAGGTTACAAAGTTGTCTTACGTTTTATTTCCCACATCCTATAAAGTGGGAAAACATTAGTGTGTCTTTTGAAGGTGTCTCAAAGCTGATTTTTCCAGTTGTTCTATCTAAATATTTAATTCTGATACAATGTTTAATCATGGCTGAAGTTGACTAAGTAGTACAAATTTAAATGTTTTTCCTCTGAACAGAAATATGGAATCCAGAATGTATAAATTTTAGTTTTAAAATGCTCCAAGAAACTTTTCCTTATTATAATATATTATCCATATAGTAGTTGAAAAATTAGACCCTGGAGTCAGACTGATTGGGTTTAAATCCTAGTTTCAGCACTCTACCTATGCTTCCTCATTTGCAACGTGGAGACAGTAGTACCTATTTAAAGTGAGATAAATGAGACAAAGCACACAGTGCACTAAGAAGAGTACCTGGCACTCAAATTGTTATTATTATTTTTATTGTTGGAGTTCGTATTGTCATTCTTAACAGTGGTAGTAGTAGTGGCAATAATATCAATAGTAGTGTGTAATGGTTAAGTCACGGAATTTGGAATCAGACAAATCTGAGTTTCAATCCCAGTTCTGCAATACTGTTAAGAATCACCTTGGCAGTATAACATTCTGGGAGTTTTACATTGTTATTACTTCTTGTCTACTTTTCCATATCATCATCGTTCAACATCTGTTTTAGAAAGTCTGAATATGATCTGATATTGGAAAGAAAACATCTATTCACAGTATATATTTGCTATTTTTCACTGAGAAATCCAATGATTTTCTACAATAAAATGGTAGCTCCTGTGTTTATTTTTTAATTTTTTTTTGCTTTCTAGCCCACAGCCTGTAAAAGAAGATATTGCAACCCCACTACCTTCTGAAAAAACCCCAACAAGTGTTAATCAAACTCCTGTTGAAACAAATGAATTTCCTCAGCTACCAGAAGGCTTAGAAAAGAAGCCTATTGTTCTTAAATTCAGTGCCATGTTAGATGGTATAGCCATTGGAGCAGCACTTTTACCGTCTCTGAAAGCAGAATACAAGATGGGAAGAATGAGAAGTCATGGAATGACAGGTAACATTGAATTCTGAATTCACTCTCTTAAAATTTATGATTTCTTTGAGAAATTAGTAGTATTTTGATAAAAAGGTAAATTTGGTTTTATAGATATTATAAGTAATTTTGATTATAACATTTAAAGTTCATTAATGATGTTCTCTAGTCAAGTAAAATATCAATCCCCACCCCAGTACTTTGAATGGCCAGAGTGAACTCTTTTGAACTCCATAAAATTATATAACTATGGAGGCCATTTCTCCAGTTTAAACTTAAGTTGAATAAATCAACCTATTTCTACATCTATTAAGTTTTCAATAGACTGAATAACTTGTTTTATTTTCACATTGGGTTCATTTAGCTTAAATCAGAAGTCATTTATTTCTTCAAAACAGCTAATTCTATATGGTATTGTGACCCTTATATTAATATATCCTATCTCAAAATTCCTTGCTTTTAACATTTATGGAATTTATCATATATACAAAAGCATGTAAATTATACATATACACATTTTAAAGAATAAGTACTGTGAACTCACCAACCCACAATACAACCTAGGAATTGGCACATTACCAATACTTTGAAGCCTTCTTTGGCTGAGTGTGGTGACTCACACCTGTAATCACAGCACTTTGGGAGGCTGAGGCGGGTGGATCACCTGAGGTCAAGACTTCAAGACCAGCTTGGAAAACATAGCAAAACCCCATCTCTGTTAAAAATACAAAAATTAGCTGGGCATGGTGGCAGGAACCTGTAATCCCAGCTACTCAGGAAGCTGTGGCAGGAGAATCGCTTGAATCCGCGAGGCGGAGGTTGCAGTGAGCTGACAGTGTGCCACTACACTCCAGCCTCAGCGACAGAGTGAGACTTCATCTCAAAAAAAAAAAGGCAGTCTTCATTTCTCATGGAATTACTACTATCATGAATTTTGTCTTACCCATTCTTTTGCTTGCCCATATAGTTTTACCATGTATGTATATACTCATAAATGATTTAAAGTTTGCTTTTAGCTGTTTTGAACTTTGTTTATATGGAATCTCACATTTTTTAACTAGGAATTTTTTTATTTGACTAAGAGCTCCTTACATGTTTATATATATAAAATGCCAGTTGATGGTCCTTTTTTTTGCTTACTTTACCATTGAGTCATTTATATTTTTCTTGATTCACAATATTCTTCATAAATTCTATATATTAACTTTGATATTATATGTTTATATGTTGTCACCTAGTTGGAGGCTTATCATTTAACTTTTTCTTTTAATCAGCAGACATTCTTCATTTTAATGTAATTGAATTTACCATTATTTTCCTATATGATGTGTATTTTTATATCCTGAAGAAATGCTTCTCTTCCTAGGATAATAAAGATATTCTGATACATTTTTTCTTGAATGTTTTGAGTTTTGCTATTCATATTTAAGTTTTTAATCTATCTTAATCAATTATTATTGTTCTTAGATTTGGCATGGGGTAGTATATAACCAGTGATCATTGTATATAACCGATGATCTCAGCATCACTTATTAATTTATTCTTTTTTTTAGTGATATATAATCCAAAAATTAGTCACACATTAAGTGTTATTTTTAACGTGGGAGTCTGAGTTTTCTATTCTGCTTCATTGATCTCTTTGCACCAGTATCATATTGCTGCCTGACTTTTTCAGGAATTGTCCTGGCTATTTTTGGTCCTTTGCTCTTTCATATACGTTTTTTATTTTTTTGAGACAGGGTCTTGCTTTGTTGCCCAGGCTGGAGGGCAGTGGCATGATCACAGCTCTCTGTAGCCTTGACCTCCTCAAGTGATCCTCCAGTCTCAGCCCTGTGAGTAGCCAGGACTATAGGCATGCACCACCACATCTGACTAATTTTAGAACTTTTTGTGGAGATGGTGGGATTTCACTGTGTTGCCTAGGCTGGTGTCAAACTCCTGGCCTCAAGCTATCCGCCTGCCTTGGTCTTCCAAAGTGCTAGTTACAGGCATCAGTCACCATGCCTGGCCTCATAAACATTTTAGAATCAGTTTATTAAGTTCCCTGAAAAAGCCTGTTTAGATTTCTGTAAGAACTTAATTGAATCTGTAGATTTATTTGGGGAGAAATGACAACTAAACAATATTTAACCTTCCTTTTCCTAAGTCTTACTTCTCTGTTGTTTAAGTCTTCTTTAATGTTTTGTGTAAAGTTTAAAATTTTCTACTTAAAGATTTTGTGCGTCTTTTACAAGATGTATTTATTTAGACATCTAGGTATCTTGTGGTGTTGTAGCTATTACAAATGTTATCTTTTGTAAAATGGCATTTTTCTAAATTGTTGGTAGTCTGTATAAGTGTGCTTGATGCTTTTATGTTAATCTGATACTCAGCAACCACATTAAACCATTATTACTAGTAAGTTGTAGATTCTTAGGAGTTTTATCTGTAGACCTAAGTCATACTGTTTAAACAGCAAATAATGATACTTTTGTTTCTTTCCAACTTTTAGTTCTTTTTCTTGCCTTATTGTGCTTGCCTTGTTCCATTTTCTTAAAGGAATCAACATTACATGAATAAGTCTGATGTCTGCTGTAGGTTTCTGCTATCAGGTTAAGAAAATGTACTTATTTTCCCACTATGCTAAGAATTTCTATGAAGAATTATTGGCAAATGTAATCAGATACTTTGTTCTGTATCTAATGAAATGAAAATGTATTTTCCCGTTTATTCTGTTAACATAATTTAAAAGTATATACATATATATGAATATATGCAGACGTACATATTTATATAAGTATGTGTATACAGTAGTCCCTGCTTATTCATGTGTTTTGTCTCTTCACGTTTCAGTTACCTATGGTCAACTGTAGTCCGAAAATATTACATACAATAAGATATTTTGAGAGACCCCCATATTTACAAAGATAATTACAGAACTGTTGTTACAGTATAGTTGTTCTATTTTGTTGTTGTTGTTGTTAATCTCTTGTTGTGCCTGATTTATAAATTAAACTTTATCATAGGAATGTATATCATAGGAAAATGTATGTATAGGAAAAGACATATATATAGGGTTTGATATTATCTATGGTTTCAGGCATCCATTGGGGATCTGAGAACACATCTATCCCAAATAAAGGGAGATTACTGTATATGTACGCCCATCTCTAGCATTTTGGCTTTCTTTATTAAGAGTAATTTTGCTGAACATTTAGACCTTTCTGTTACCAGCAAGAGAAGCATTTTAAAGTAAATTTCCATATTTGGCAGAGTCAGAAATCTTAGGCCTTCAGATATTAGAGTCCAGGGCTGACAATAAGTTACACACATTTGGTCATTTATTCAGGGTACCCATGAAATGCAAGGGTCCACAGAAGCAGCAAGTCAAAAGTCAGATAGGCAGTTTAGGGTCCTAGAGTAAACACATTGTTAAATATCCAGAGAGGTAAGAACCCAAAATTCTTATTGAAATTAAAGGAAAGAGATAAAAACAGTAAAAGAATGACTATACTAGTAATAAGGGATGACTCAGTAACTGAGGCCTAGGATTATTTCAATCTTGGTGTTTTTATTTGGTGGTGTGCTAGCAATGGTAGTGGTGGTAGCAACAGTGGTAGACAGTCCCCACCCCTTGCAGCTTGTGAATGATAGTCAAGGAGTCTCCTGGTTGGAGTAGTAAGAGGAGATCAGGGCAGTCATGACTCATCCTAGTTGGTGAGTGAGCATTTTTCTGTTTTTGGCTAACTCATTCCAGGTGCAAGCACTATAGTTAATGAATGTAGTGAATGTGACATATAGGAGATGACCCTTGATTAGTATTTTGAAAAAAAGAGAATTATTTCTGGCTCAGTTGTGGAGCAGTAGGGATATGTAATAAATTATATACGTAGGCTAAATAGGCAATTTGATGATGTTTGAGTGGAGAGAATTGGTAATGTACAGAAGAATATCAGTAGATTCTGTTGGTTTGAAAGGAGCATGTGTATGTACATTACATGTGTAAGGGCAATAACAGTTCTTGATTTTAATAAGGCTTCTCCTCATGTCCTCATAAACAGTTGGAGAAATATGGACTGAATAATAGTAAAGCTGGTATATTTATATTTGTTTGTTATATTTGTTTTATATTATGTGCCAGATTATTGATTTAAGTGTTTAAGGTCAACAGTAAGCTAAAATTCATAACATACCCTTATTTGATATATGGTCCCATGAATAATTATTAAGGTCAAAGAGACATATGTTTGTATAACTTTATACTTTATGAATGTTTCAGTGAGTACAATTTAATTGATTTGGCAATTTTAGCTATTTCCACACTGAATCAGGATCAGTAGACACATTGTTAACTACCTACTATTCTCTGTGAATAAAGCACTGTGTGGACTGGGGAATTTTTTTAAACTTGATTAATTTTCTTGTTACAATTCTTTAATAATAAGGGCATTTTATTTCTGTTCTACCTTCTATGAAATAAAGAACGTGGGTGTTTTTCTAGTGCCTAACACACTGCCAGTCTTAATAAATAATACTGGCTTAATAATACTTGCTGATTGACTTGCATATTTAAAGATAGGGAATATTTTATAAGCAACTTTAAAATATGCTTTCATATATTTCAAGATAGGTTTGGGAATATCCATGCATTTTCTTAGATATCCTTTTGGAAAAAATGAGGAATGAATGAGTGAATGAACACTAACACGAACAATAACTTTTCTCATTTCTTGCAGGTGCACAGACAAGATTTACATTTGAGCTGCCAAATCACAGATTGCGTTTTACTTCAAAAGTTTCTGCCACAGATATGTCAACCATTCCTCCTTCTGCCAGTCTTAACCTTCCTCCTGTTACCATGTCTGGGAAATATATAATGGAAGAACATGATAGTTACTCGGATCAGGTGTGGAGTATAGATGAACTGCCTTCTAAACAAGGTTACTATTTACAGGGAAATTATCTACGTTGTGTGGCAGAAGTAAGTTTACTTTAAAATTTTCTTACTCTTTGTAATTTAGGAGCCTTCAAGATTTATATGTACCAAAATATGTAGTAATCCAAACTTTTAAGGTAAAGTCTTAAAATCATTTGTTTTCACAGAAGAATTCTATACTGAATCAAGTATGTGTGTGGGTGTATGTGTGTTTTGTGTCTGTTAGTCTGACTACCCTGTAGTTTTATTTAAACATGCTTTTAAAAATATGTATTAGTTATATATTCCATCTCTGCAATATTTTCGTAGTTTTTTCAAATGATTATTAAAAGCAAATCGCAGCTAACATTCATTATGTGCTTTACACGCGTTGACTTCTGCAGTGCTTAAGTAAATCCTATGAGGTAGAAATATTTGTTCTTATTTTGTAGGTGAGCAAACTAAGCCTTAGCAAGTTAAAATAATTCATACAGGTATACATAATTATTAAGATAATCTAAAGGTCATATTGAAAGATAAATTAGACTTACAGATTAATTTCTTTACTAAGGTTAAGTTGAAAGTAGCATATCTAATTCTATCATACTTTTTTCACTTTATATTTGTATAGCTGTCAAAAGTTTAAAAGCATTTGGACACATTTTTCATTTGATTTGTGGTAAGCAGGTCGTCTGTTATTTTCCTAATTTGATATAAACTTGAAGCCGAGAAGTAAACACCTTTCCTTAAGTCTCCTAGCTATCAATTGAGAGAGGCAGGAGCCACGCTTCAGTGGTCTGCCTCCAGGCACACTGTGATGTATCTCAGCTCACCTCGTCAGTTTGTCAAAAACAGTTGCAACTTTATGAAAAAGCAATGTGCTATTTGTTTTATAAATTTTGTTCTCCAGAACCTGAAGCATCTTTAAGAATGCTTTTTGGATTCTCTGATAGAAATATTATAACTACGGGGGACATATTTAAGTCTGATTTACCTTCTTAGGCCCTGCTTGCCGTGGAACCTCTATAAGAGTTGGGATTTCTGTATGTGAAAAACAAGTGTACAAAAAAATAGTGTTCGGATTCTAACAGAGATTTACTTAAAATATTTTAAGGTGTATCCCACTTGTGCTTTCTACTCTGAAAACTAAAAGCCCCAAGCTCCAGTTTAGAAATACTGCTATCAATGTTCCATTTAAAAGAAAATACACGAATACAGTGTGCCGTATAATTCCTTGCTGATACTAGATAGTAGAAAGGTATAAGTTTGTAACGAGGCAGAACACAATCCCGAATTTAGTAAACAATGTATTTAATTTCAACCATTTCAAAGAATCTAAAATTGCATCCCTCTTAGAGTTGCCTATTTTACTATGGCCTGAAATAAACACACCTGAAAATAGTTTCTGGCAAATTGGTTTATTAACTAATTAGTTTGTTAACTAATTTGCCAGAAATTTAATACTTTGTATTAATTATAGGACACAAATTATATTAAACCTTAATTGGGTATCTCTGATGATTTGCTAATTCACTCAGATGTAAGCCTGAGACCCAGAATTTTGTTGGTTTTTATTCATAGCCGTATCCTTAGCACCCAACATGGTACATAGAGTAGACGGTCATTAAATATATATTTGATTAAATAAATTGGTTTTGGCTGGATGTAGTGACTCACACCTGTAATCTCAGCACTTTGGGACAAAGCAGGCGGATAGCTTGAGGCCAGGAGTTTGAGACCAACCTGGCCAACATAGTGAAATCCTGTCATGGTGGTGGGTTCCCGTAGTCCCAGCTACTCAGGAGGCTGAGGCAGGAGAATTGCTTGAACCCGGGAGGTAGAGGTTACAGTGAGCCGAGATTGTGCCACTGCGCTCCAGCCTGGGTGACAGAGCAAGACTTCGTCTCTAAATAAATAAATAAATAAATCTATTTTTACTTAACTCGTCAATGATTCTAAGACCACAAAAGTGGCCATTAAAATGATCATTAAAAGTAAATTTTACTCTAGGAGAAAATTTAATTGCAAAATTAGCAAGTTAAATATATAACTTTGATTTGCTCCCCAGACTTCTCATACCTTATTAACTACTGTTATTAAAAAACAAAAAACAAAACCATTTTGGGAATGAACTATAATAGTATTTGGCCAGTAACATATTAGGAACTCTGAATATTTTAACTTCAGTATATTGATTTCAAATCATATAGAGATAATTATCTCTTTTTCCTCAGTTTAGGGTGATTTATGTAAGAAAAAAGTAAAGCTAATGTAATCAGCATTAATCTAATATGATTTTTTCTGGCAGGTTGGTTCCTTTGAACATAATCTTACAACTGATCTTCTAAACCACTTGGTATTTGTACAGAAAGTGTTCATGAAGGAAGTTAATGAAGTAATACAAAAAGTTTCTGGTAAGATGATCTAGTACCTTATAGTATAGGTGAAGGTTTTTATTCTTTTTGACTGTGTGATGTCCCATATGTCTGTGGTATAAGTATTGATCCAGCATTTGGATATAATTGTCAAATAACTCCTAAGAACTGTCCATTCCTTTTATGGCTTTTCCACCTACAGTGTTTGCTAATCATTTTTGTCATGTATGATATACACATTTAGGATTCATAAACTTCAGAAAGCTCCTTTATGTTTCACCCTCAAGAAAGAAAAGCTTACAGTATGTCTATTAACCAAATTAATCATACTCATTTGGAAACAACATTTAGATAACTGCTAAGATTTCAACCTTTTATCTATACCAGATGATGGCTGTATGCTGGCAGCATGGTAAATTGTCTGTAGAAACCCTCATTACATTTTTGCTGTTCCTCAAGAATAGTTTACAGTTCAGCTTAGTCAGTGCTCTACATTTTTCACAAGCTGAAGTATTAGGAAATTAGGGTGAAAAGTTGACTCTGTATAACAATTCTTAATGCTGAGTATTTTCAGTGTGAATGTTATCATGTTAAAAGAATATTTAAGCCACATCCATAAATTGGCATCAAAAGGAGTTTCCTTTATGCTTATTGAAGAATTCATTCATTTAACAAATTTATGAAGTATCCAGGTATTCAATGACAATTTTGATGAGTTCTGTGAATGGCAAGAACAGGGTGCTATAAGTCTGTGTCATAGGAGAAACTAATCTAGTCTAAAGTATCAGAAAAGGCTTCTCAGAAGAATTCATATCCCAAAACTTAAGAATGAAGCCTAGTTTGGCAAGAAAGGAGAGGTAGAGAGGATGCAGGCAGAGCATACGTACCAGTATTTGATAAGGGTCTGAAGGAGGACAGTGCTCCTTGGATGAAGGAACTAAATTATGTAGCAGCTGTGTGAACAACCGGTTTCCTTGGTTCTCCTGGGTTGGTTCTAGTTGCATCTGAGGTCAGGAAGCTATTTAATGATTATATTGTAGAAGCCTTGGAATTTTACAAGTTAGGTCTTAAAAGATCAGATCATTGGTACCATGGAGTTTTTCTGAAAATGGTTGACTAGAAATCATTAAGGAAGAAATAGATATATAGTAAAATTCCTTTCTGCCACTGAAGAAGCCTTAACTTGGGAAACACACACAAGTTTTGTTTGGTGTGTCCCATTTACCTGGTTAAAATCACATTATGACATTTTTTATGATAGGAAAGTTGTTAAGAATATATCAAGCTGGCAAACTTACGAGTTCTAAAGAATATTTTCAAGATAATTTTATTACTGAAAAAATATAGGCCAGGCGCAGTGGCTCATGCCTGTAATCCCAGCACTTTGAGAGGCCGAGGTGGGTGGATCATTAGGTCAGGAGATCAAGACCATCCTGGCTAACACAGTGAAACCCTGTCTGTATTAAAAATACAAAAAAATTAGCCAGGCGTGGTGTGGGCACCTGTAGTCCCAGCTGCTCGGGAGGCTGAGGCAGGAGAATGGCATGAACCTGGGAGGCAGAGCTTGTGGTGAGCCGAGATGGTGCCACTGTGCTCCAGCCTGGGCAACAGAGCAAGACTCCATCTCATCTCCAAAAAAAAAAAAAAAATATAAGGTATATATAGATATAGTATATAAGAAAGAGAGATGAGAAGAGAGGAGAGAGAGAGACAGACAAGTATCAGACTGTCAGGGTAAGATTCTCTTCAGGTAGTTTTGATTAAAGAGAAAGGCTTTTCTTAACCTTTAGATTATAGTCAGGAGATTAAAGTATATCCCAAGGTCTATGAAGAATAAGATGGACAAAGAGGACTGGAAATTAATATTTCTAACCATGAAGACTTGCTGTTTACTATGAGAGAATCAGATGATAGTGCCAAGATCAGATGATAATGCCAAAAGAGTGGCTAAATCTGCTCCTTGAACCATTTCTTTCTGACTTTAGCGACAGCCATGAACCTTGAGAAAATAGCTAAAGTGTAAATTATGTATTATTTAGCTGGCCACAGGGCCTGATGGAGCGTAGGCATTCAGTTATTCTGTCAAGGCCAAAGAACATAACAGGATATTGAGAGCGAATACTGTGAACCCTTGTAGCTCGAATTTCTCAGTATTCTGATCTCTGTATTGCTTCTTCCCTCTCCCATAATCTTCAGTTATTTTCCTTATTTTTTTCTTATATTCTTCTTCATGATTTTCCATCATGTTATATTTAGTGTTAGGACATTTTCTATTACGTAGGAAGACTAATGTTCGTAACAATCATCAAGTTTGTTAGGGAAATACTTTTTTAAAAAATTGATTACCTTATTTGTCCACGAAGGACTTTCAGGAATGCCTGGGTTTCAGAAAGATGTAAATAAGCATTGATCAGGAAAACAGAAGAGACTATTTTTGAGTATGTATGGCCGTCTTAGAAGCATATAAGGAGGTTACTATCTTAGAATTGGGCCAGGTATATATTTATTGATAAAGACATAAAGTACTATGGAATTAATGCAAATAATATAATAGCATCTCTTATGGTTCCATAAACTAAAATTATTGTGCAGTATGTTTTGTGAATGGTGGAGCTTTTGCTTTTAAATTTTATTTTATTTATTTTTTTTTTTTTGAGACGGAGTCTCGCTCTGTCACCCAGGCTGGAGTGCAGTGGCTGGATCTCAGCTCACTGCAAGCTCCGCCTCCCAGGTTTACGCCATTCTCCTGCCTCAGCCTCCCGAGTAGCTGGGACTACAAGCGCCCGCCACCTCGCCCGGCTAGTTTTTTTTTTATATTTTTTAGTAGAGACAGGGTTTCACCGGGTTAGCCAGGATGGTCTCGATCTCCTGACCTTGTGATCCGCCCGTCTCGGCCTCCCAAAGTGCTGGGATTACAGGCTTGAGCCACCGCGCCCGGCCTGCTTTTAAATTTTAAAGTTTTCTTTCTGAAACTAGATAAAAGGTATTCAAGGTAGTGATAGACAAACACAGAACAAATAGGCCTTTAAGGTGTGCTCATGCATCAAACAGTTTTTGTTTTTTTGAAATGGAGTCTCGCTTTGTCGCCAGGCTGGAGTGCAATGGCGCAATCTCAGCTCCCTGCAACCTCTGCCTCCCGGGTTCAAGCGATTTTCCTGCCTCAGCCTCCCAAGTAGCTGGGACTACAGGCACACACCACCACACCCAGCTAATTTTTATATTTTTAGTAGAGACGAGGTTTCACCATGTTGGCCAGGATGGTCTCGATCTCTTGACCTTGTGATCTGCCTGCCTTGGCCTTCCAAAGTGCTGGGATTACAGGTGTGAGCCACAGAGCCCAGCCCATCAAACAGTTTTATCTTCAGAGATGGATTATCAAATGAACAGAGACTAAGCTGTTTTTTTTTTTTTGTAAAACAACTTGACTATAAGAAAAATTAGACAGATGTGAATCTTTACAAAACTCTAGACATTTAGAGTATTAGTATTACAATATTCAAAGTGAAAGTGTGCTAAGCAATGTAAAAATCTAAGATTATTTCAGATATGTTAAACCATGTATTTGTT
Source organism: Rhinopithecus bieti (assembly GCF_001698545.2). Lineage (NCBI taxonomy): Eukaryota > Metazoa > Chordata > Mammalia > Primates > Cercopithecidae > Rhinopithecus > Rhinopithecus bieti. The sequence continues at coordinate 752,785 of NW_016814921.1, forward strand.
TAGCAAAATGATTTAAGAGAATATGAAAAAGTGAAAGGCTTACATTTAGACTGTCAGAAGAAAATAGTGTGTTAAGGAAGTATACTGTTAGGTAATGTAACATGAAGATTTCACTCTACTTAAAAAATTAATTAATTGAAAAAGAGTCTGCTTTTAACCAAGTGAAAAGGATAATTAAAAAGCATGAATATTAAGAAAATGGAAATTGATATTTGTCTGTTTATGAGAATAAATAGAGAAACAATAAGCCTATCCAACCAACTTGTATAGAAATCTACAGGTCCAAATGAGACACATTGAAGTTATGTAAAAGAACTAATGGTACTAAAGGTACTTCAGTAAATCATGGGTATCAGGAGAGGTGCCGAAACACAGGAAAATTGTGGTACCTAACTTGAAGAAGGGTAGGAAAGACGCCTCAAGGAACCAACACCCCAAAGGCTAATCCAAAAAACAAAAAAAAAAAAACCTGATTTTTTTACTTAGTATAGTCTCCCTTAGGAAATAAACTCCTTAATAACACTTCTTAAACATAGTTTTGTTAAGTCATGCTAATACTTTTCAGAAAATATGAGGCTAGCTATAATTTCAAAATAGCTTAAGCAAGTTAATAGCTTACTCAAGTATCCTGGATATGATGCACTTAAACCTATATATTTATGCCATACTATGAAATAAAACTTGATTGACACAAAAGTAGGAGGGTGGCCAAGATGGCCGATTAGAAGCAGCTGTGGTCCAGGACTCTCACACAGAGAAATGAAAATGGTGAGTGAATTCAGCACTTTTAACTGACGTATTCAGTTTCTTGCATTGGGAGGGACTAGGCAGACAGCTCCACCATGGAGGGTGAGGTAAAGCAGGGTGAGGTGATGGCTCACCCAGGAGCAGCAAAAAGCCAGGGAGCCCCCACCCCCAGGCAAGGGAGGCTGTATGTGATTGTGTGACCTCACCCGGGGAAACCAGGCTTCTCCCACAGATCTTTGCAACCTGTGGATCAGGAGATTCCCCTCGTGAGTCCTACCACCAGGGCCTTGGGTCTGAAGCACAGAGCTATGTGGAGTCTCGGTGAAGCAGCACTAGGGCACACACAGAGACACAGGAGTTCTGCATACTCCCAGCAAGGCAGGAAATCCATCCATGCATTCCCCCTAGGAAGGAGGCTGAATCCAGGGAGCCAAGCAGTGCCATTTTACAGACCCCACTCCCAAGGCAACTCACAAGTTAACCACTGGCTTGGAATTCCACCCGGCCAGCAGCAGAAGGCTGGAGACTGCCTGAGACAGACTGAGTTCCCAGGCGGAGGGAGAGCCGCCATCTCTGCCGTTCAAGTCAGCAGTTCTAGCCTGCCTGCTCCAGGGAGTCTGGGCAGTCTAGACTGGGAGGAGTTCCCCACAAGACAGCACAGCTGCTATGCCAGATTGTGGCCAGACTGCTTCTTAGAGTGGGACTCCACTATGCCAGATTGTAGGGTCAGACTGTTTCTTTAAGTGGGACTCCAGTCCATCCCTCCTCACTGGGCAGGGCCTCCCTGCAGGAATTTCAGCAACTCCAACCAGGGTTATACATAAAGAACTCACAGAACTCTGATCTCTCCCTGTCTCTGCAGTTCAGCTGACTTAGCCTTTTCAGCCTGCTGGCTCTGGAGAGTCCTGGTGGTCTGGATGAGGGGGGTTTCCCCTACGGCAGCACACCTGCACTGCCAAGGGGCAGCCCGACTGCTTATTTAAGCGTGTCCTTGATCCCGTTCTGCCCAACTGGATGAGACCTCCCAACAGGGGTCTCCAGACACCTCCTGTAGGAGTGTTCAGTCCAGCATTAGGTCAGTACCTGGGGCAGAGGCCCCAGAGGAAGGAGCAGGCTGTCATCGTTGCTGTTTCGCAGGCTTTGCTGACACCTGGTGCAGGAGGAACCTGGTGCAGGAGGAACTCAGAACACTAGAGTCTGGAGGGGACCCCCAGCAAACTGTAGCAGCCCTACAGAACAGTGGCCCCACTGTTAAAAGAAAAATAAAGAGAAAACAAGAACATAAACCAAAAAGCCCCACAACAACCCCATTCAGAGGTCAGCAACCTCAAAGATTGAAGGTAGATATGCCCACAAAGATGAGAAAAAAAAATCAATCCAAAAATGCTGAAAACTCAAAAAGCCAAAGTGCCTGTTTTCTCCCAGATGACTGCAACACCTCTCCAGCAAGGACACAGGACTGCACTAAGGCTGAGATGGCTGAATTGACAGAAGTAGGCTTCAGAAGGTGGGTAATAATAAACTTAGCTGAGCTAAAGGAACATGTTCTAACCCAGTAGAAAGAAGCTAAGAATCGTGACAAAACATAGAGGAGCTGATAACCAAAATAGTCAGTTTAAAGAGGAAGATAACTGACCTATTGGAGCTGAAAAACACAACAGGAGAACTTCACAGTGCAGTCACAAGTATCAACAGCACAATAGACCAAGTGGAGGGAAGAATCTCAGAGCTTGAAGACTGACTTTCTGAAATAAGACAGGCAGACAAGAATAGAGAAAAAAGAAAAGGAACAAACAAAACTTCTGAGAACTATGGGATTATATAAGAAAACCAAACCTATGACTGATTGGGGTACCTGAAAGAGATGGGGAGAATGGAACCAAGTTGGAAAACATACTGCAGGATATCACCCAGGTGGACTTCCCCAAATGAGCAAGACAGGCCAACATTCGAATTCAGGAAATGGAGAGAACCCCAGTAAGACACTCCACGAGAAGATCAACCCAAGACACATAATCATCAGATTATCCAAGGCTGAAATGAAAGAAAAAAATTTAAGGGCAGCCAGTGAGAAAGGCCAGGTCACTTACAATGGAAAACCCATCAGCGTAATAGCAGACCTCTCAAAAACCCTACAAGCCAGAAAACATTTGGGGCCAATATTCAACAACCTTAAAGAAAAACATTTCCGAGGAATAGCTCCAGTCTCCAACTCCCAGCGCAAGCGACACAGAAGACCGGTGATTTCTGCATTTTCAACTGAGGTACTGGGGTCATCTCACTAGGGAGTGCCGGACAATCGGTGCTGGTCAGCTGCTGCAGCCCGACCAGCGAGAGTTGAAACAGGGCGAGGCATCGCCTCACCTGGGAAGCGCAAGGGGGAAGGGAATCCCTTTTCCTAGCCAGGGGAACTGAGACACACAACACCTGGAAAATCGGGTAACTCCCACCCCAATACTGCGCTTTAAGCAAACGGGCACACCAGGAGAATATATCCCACACCTGGCCGGGAGGGTCCCACGCCCATGGAGCCTCCGTCATTGCTAACACAGCAGTCTGCGATCTAACTGCAAGGCAGCAGCGAGGCTGGGG
>NW_016814921.1:759988-771958 GCF_001698545.2 Rhinopithecus bieti
TCCTTTGTAGGGACATGGATGCAGCTGGAAACCATCATTCTTAGCAAACTATCACAAGAACAGAAAACCAAACACCGAATGTTCTCACTCATAGGTGGGAACTGAACAATGAGATCACTTGGACTCGGAAAGGGGCCTATCCTGGGGAGGCGGAAGGGGGGAGGAATTGCATTGGGAGTTATACCTGATATAAATGATGAATTGATGGGTGCTGACGAGTTGATGGGTACAGCACACCAACATGGCACAGGTATACATATGTAACAAACCTGCACGTTATGCACATGTACCCTAGAACTTAAAGTATAATAAAAAAAAAAAAAAAGAAAAGAAAAACATTTCCAACCTAGAATTTCATGTCCAGCCGGAGGTACAAAGAAGAGTTTGTACCATTTCTATTGAAACTGTTCCAAAAAAATGAAAAGGAGGGACTCCTCCCTAACTCAGTTTATAAGGCCACTATCATCCTCATACCTAAAACTGACGTAGATACAACAAAAAAAGAAAACTTCAGGCCAATATCCCTGTTGAACATTGATGCAAAAATCGTCAACAAAATACTGGCAAACCAAATCCAGAAGCATAGAAAAAGCTTATCCACCACAGTCAAGTGGGCTTCATCGCCAGGATGCAAGGTTGGTTCAAATCAATAAATGTGATTCATCACAGAAATGGAACTAAAGACAAAAACCACATGATTATCTAAGTAGATGCCGAAAAAGCCTTTGATAAAACTCAACATCCCTTCATGTTAAAAACTCTCAATAAACTAGGTATTGAAGATACATACCTCAAAATAATAAGATATATATGACAAACGTACAGCTAACATCATACTGAATGGACAAAAGCTGGAAGCATTCCCCTTGAAAACCAGCACAAGACAAGGATGCCGTCTCTCTCACCACTCCTATTCACCATAATGTTGGATTTTCTGGCCAGGGCAGTCTGGCTAGATAAAGTATATACAAATAGGAAGAGAAGAAGTCAAATTATCTTTGTTTGCAGATGATATGATCCTATATTTGGAAAACTCCATCGTCTCAGCCCAAAAGCTTCTTAAGCGGATAAGCAACTTCAGCAAAGTTGTGCAATGTGCAAAAATTGCTAGCATTCCTATACACCAATAACAGGCAAGAAGAGAGCCAAATCATGAATGAACTCCCATTCATAGTCACTTCAAAGAGAATAAAATACCTAGGAATACAGCTAACAATGGAAGCGATGGACCTCTTTAAGGAGAACTAAAAAGCACTGCTCAAGGAAATCAGAGAGGACACAAACAAATGGAAAAACATTTCATGCATATGGATAGGATGAGTCAATATTGTGAAAATGGTCGTACTGCCGAAAGTAATTTATAGATTCAATGTTATTCCCATAAAACTACCACTGACACTCTTTACAACATTAGAAAAATCGATTTTCAAATTCACGTGGAACCAAAAAGCCCAAATAGCCAAGACAGTCCTAAGCAAAAAGAAAAAAGCTGAAGGCATCGCACTGCCTGACTTCAAACTATACTACAAGGCTACAATAACTAACACAACATTGTACTGTTATAGAAACAGACACATAGACCAATGAAACAGAATAGATAACTCAGAAATAAGACCACACACCTACAACCATCTGATCATTGACAAACTTGACAAAAACCAATGGGGAAAGGATTCCCTATTTAATAAATGGTGCTGAGAAAATTGGTTCGCCATATGCAGAAAATTTAAACTGGACCCCTTCTTTACACCTTATACAAAAATTAACTCTAGATGGATTAAAGACGTAAATGTAAAACCCAAAACTATAAAAACCCTAGAAGAAAATCTAGACAATACCATTCAGGACATAGGCTCTAGCAAAGATTTCATGATGAAAACTCCAAAAGCAATTGCAACAAAAGCAAAAATGGATAAATATGATCTAATTAAACTAAAGAGCTTCTTCTGCACAGCAAAAGAAACTACCATCAGAGTAAACAGACAGAATGGGGAAAAGTTTTTGAAATCTATCCATCTGGCAGAGATGTAATATCCAGAGTCTACAAGGAATTTAAATTTACAAGAAAAAAAAATCTCATTAAAAAGTGGGCAAAGGACATGAACAGACACTTCTCAAAAGAAGACATTTATGTGGCCAACAAACAGATGAAAAAAGCTCAGCATCACTGATCATCAGAGAAATGCAAATCAAAACCACAATTAGATACTATTTCACAACAGTCAGGATGGCTATTATTAAAAAGTCAAGAAACAACAGATGCTGGCGAAGTTGCAGAGAAAAAGGAATGCTTTCACATTGTTGGTAGGAGCATAAATGAGTTCACCCATTGTAGAAGACAGTGTTGTGGCAATTCCTCAAAAATCTAGAAGCAAAAATACCGTTTGACCCAGCAATCCCATTACTGGGTATATACCCAAAGGAACATAAATCATTCTATTGTAAAGATACATGCATGCGTATGTTCATTGTAGCACTATTCACAATAGCAAAGACATGGAATCAACCTAAATGCCCATCAATGATAGACTGGATAAAGAAAGTATGATACATATACACCATGGAATGCTGTGCTGCCACAAAAAGGGACATGGATGGAGCTGGAAGCTGTTATCCCCAGCATACTAATGCAGGAACAAAAAAGCAAACACTGCATTTTCTCACTTATCAGTGGGAGCTGAACAATGAGAACACATGAACACAGGGAGGGAAACAACACACACTGGGACCTGTTGGTGGGGACAGCAGGAGGGAGGGCATCAGGAAGAATAGCTAATGGATGCTGGGCTTAATACCTAGGTGATGGGTTGTGTGCAGCAAACCACCATGGCAGACATTTACCTATGTAACAAACATGCACATCCTACAGAACTTAAAATAAAAGGTTGAAGAAAAAGAAAAGACAAGAGTAACCAGTATTAGATACATAGATAGATCATAATAGTAGATTGATATTTTCTTCAGATTTGTTTTGATTCTTATTACTTAGAGAAAATATTTTTTATTATTTAATTGAACAAATAGATAAGACAGCTAACTTTCAAAATTNAACCTAAATGCCCATCAATGATAGACTGGATAAAGAAAGTATGATACATATACACCATGGAATGCTGTGCTGCCACAAAAGGGACATGGATGGAGCTGGAAGCTGTTATCCCCAGCATACTAATGCAGGAACAAAAAAGCAAACACTGCATTTTCTCACTTATCAGTGGGAGCTGAACAATGAGAACACATGAACACAGGGAGGGAAACAACACACACTGGGACCTGTTGGTGGGGACAGCAGGAGGGAGGGCATCAGGAAGAATAGCTAATGGATGCTGGGCTTAATACCTAGGTGATGGGTTGTGTGCAGCAAACCACCATGGCAGACATTTACCTATGTAACAAACATGCACATCCTACAGAACTTAAAATAAAAGGTTGAAGAAAAGAAAAGACAAGAGTAACCAGTATTAGATACATAGATAGATCATAATAGTAGATTGATATTTTCTTCAGATTTGTTTTGATTCTTATTACTTAGAGAAAATATTTTTTATTATTTAATTGAACAAATAGATAAGACAGCTAACTTTCAAAATTAGAATCACGTAGTTTTTATTTGCTCACCTATTGTGTTGTGTTTGTTGTATCTCATGATGATTCCTAAATAACCTGAACCATGGTCTTGCCTATAGAGCCAAGAGAAACTGAGAACTCTCCTAGCTTAATCTCACCCATCCTGTAAGAAAGTGCCAAGATATACATAGAGTCATAAACAATTTTTAGTGGCAGTATTCTAACAAATCCTCAAAATGTAGACATTATTTCATGTAATATTTTCCTCTCTATAACATAACTCATTCTGTATTTCAGAGTAGAAATTGCAACTGTATCTTGGAAAACATAAAAGAAGATCCTATAATCCCTTCCATAGTTACTTATTCAGAACTTTAAAAACATATGACCCCAAATTAGGTGATGAGCAAATTACAAAGATATGTGGGTAAAAATTACCAGACTTATTGAATTTATACTTCTGTTTAGAACGTTAGGTATTTGAATATATAATAATAAAAACATTTCAGTGAACGTTTGATGAATGAAGAAGTTAAGTAGTACAAATAGAGGATGTATTGAGGCATAGAAATGATTTGACCTGATGCTTTTTGATGATTGAGTGCCTTTCAAAAGAGAGGGACAGCTTGATGAAAGAAAATAGCAAGAAACTGGGACTGAAAGACACATTTATTTACTGAGAATGAGACAAGAATTGTAGGAGTATGAGGAAAATTATAAAGACTCACAGTAATTATTGTGAGGAGTATGTTGGAGAAATGACAGAAGATGAAGAGTTGGATCACCAAGCAACATAGTGCTTAATCATTGCATTCAGGAAAACACTGAGGGTTAGCTAAGGTACTGCTTGCTAGGATCCGCATATATATGGCCCTTCGCCTTAAGAATTCTTTAATTAGGGAAATTGCTGTCTAGATAAATTAATATAACAGAAATGTGTATTTTTTGGCAAACATCATGGAGGAAGGAAGGACCAAATGCTGATAAGGGTGTATCAGAAAGAGTTTGAATAAACAAAATGTGATAAAGAACTTAGAATAGCACTTGGCACTTAGTAAGCACTCAAATATTAGGTATTAGAATTGATACATATATGCACTCAGTAAGCAAATATTAGGTATTAGAATTTACACATATCTACCTAGGAGTAAAAAATGAATAAGAACAGAACGTAAGTGAGGGGATAAAGTCATTTAAGGAAAGTGAGCTCAAGGAACAGTGATGTGTAAGAGGGCTGTGGTTTAGAATTCAAATGATAAAAGCAGAGAGAGTAGTAGTTTAATGTTTTGGAAATAGCATTGAAAAGTAAGCTAAACACCATCTACTACTGGATCAAAGGAATGAATGAATTTGAGATTTCAAAATAATAATGGCAACAAAAAGCCATATGCAAATGAAGTTAGAGAATCAGGGAAATGAAAAGCATAATATAAGACAGCAGAAGCTTTCCTGGTAGTAGATGGAAGATAGAGACAACAGGGATGGGAAGAGGCACTTGATAGCTGGGTTGGGAGGTGGGTGATATTATATACACACAGTACACACATACATATATGTATGTATGTATATGGCTGTAGGTAGGGTCATCAGTGATGAAGCTTAGGTAAGGGATGATTGTAGATTTGAGTTAGGAGGCAGAGAGAAGTACTTAATTAAGTTGGAGAAAAGAAAATGTAATCTGTGCGCTATATATTTTAGAGAAGGATAGCTCAGGGAGGAAAGGTACAAGCCTACAGGTAGGCACTAAGTGTACAAAGACACATATAGTTTACAAAGACACATATAGTTTATTCTTCCAAAATACAAATACATGGTTTTTTGTTTTGTTTTGTTTTGTTTTGTTTTTGAGTCAGTCTCTGTCGTCCAGGCTGGAATGTAGTGGCGCCATCTCGGCTCACTGCAACCTCCGCCTCCTGGGTTCAAGTGATTCTCCTGCCACAGCCTCTTGAGTAGCTGGGATTACAGGTGCCCACCACCATACCCAGCTAATTTTTTGTATTTTTAGTAGAGATGGGGTTTCTCCATGTTGGCCAGGTTAGTCCTGAACTCCAGACCTCAGGTCATTCACCCACCTTAGCCTCCCAAAGTGCTGGGATTAAGGCATGAACCACTGTGCCTCTCCCAAATATATGTTAATTAATATGTTCTGGTATAACTGATCCACAAATCCTTAATACTTTACTTCCCATCTCTTCATTCATATCATTCTTTCATTCTCTTTCTGGTGTATTCATCTTTATGTACAAAGGTCTTTTTGAGGGGCCAAATTATGTCCTTGTCTACCTTTTCTCAGTCTTGTCTTGGATGTACCTTCTGTTGACTGCTGCCTCTATTTTCTTCCTATTTTCTGTTCTAGTAGAAAACTAAAAAATATTTTTATCATAGTACTAATTGAATAGATTTTGACCCCTAAATTTCAAAAGCCCAAAAAAGATTAATTTCTCTTTCAAAACAAACAAAATCTGCTTTTTATCTGTTTGGTTCTTAGTTATTTTGATAATATCTGTGGTCCCTAATAGGGGAAAAAAAATTCCATCCCACCTATACAGACTCCCTGGGATGATGATAAACTCAACATGTGTACAAAAAGATTAATCACTGTAAGACAGAATATTTGAAAGATAGGCAGGCAGAATGTTTTCAAATCAGTGGAAAGAGAAGTGGAAACAGAAGTAAGATATTAAGATATTAGAACATGATTTTGTGTATGCCACATTGCCCAGGCAAAAAAAATAAAAATAAAATAAAAATGCTCTCTTAATAGTAACTTTATCACCAGGACCCCTGCAACAGAATTCACATTATTAGTTGAAGAAATTAGTCCAGTTTACTTTTTTCCCTCAAATGTGTTTTCTGAGATGTATAAACATATGTTTTGGTTCAATAATACATACAATGTTTTAATTGAATATAAAATGTTATTAATAAATGTCTACATATGCAGAATTATCCCTATCTTTCATATATCTGCCTCAGTTAAATGTAACTTAGCTAAAGATTTCTCTATCAGTGGTCAGGAAAAAGAAAATATTTTGTGACGATTTTTTTTTAAATGCACAAAATAGTTATTTTTTTCCTTAAAAAAAAAAAAAATTGTCCCAAACCCTTCTTTCCTTTAGGTGGGGAGCAGCCTATTCCTCTCTGGAATGAACATGATGGAACAGCAGATGGAGATAAGCCTAAAATCCTCCTCTATTCCCTAAACTTGCAGTTCAAGGTAACATAAATAATAATGATACTTTTATAAAAACTTTTCTAATCAATTAATATATGCTTGTTATAGAAAATTTCTATCTTACATAAATTACCAAACAGAAAATAAAAATGATCTATAACTCCATCCACTCAGAGAAAAGCTTTAACAGTATTATTTTAATATTCTTTAGGCCTTTTTTCCTGTTAGTATTCTTATATATGCATATATTTATACATTGGATACCTTTCCATATTAGTTTATTTAGATTAGTTTTATCTTCTTGAACATCTGTATTATATATTGTACAGTTGTAACAGTTTATTCAACCACTCCCTTCTGACAAACATTTTGTTTTTCTTCAAGTACTGCTGTTATAATTTACTCTGCAAGAAATATTTTATTCACTTTTCCAGTTAACTGTATTACTTTTAGAAGGCTGAGGCAGGAGGATTGCTTGAGCCCAGGAGTTCGAGACCAGCCCTGGCAACATAGTGAGACTTTGTCTCTACAAAAAATTTGAAAAAACAAAAAAATTAGCCAGGTGGGTGGCATACACCTGTAGTCTCAGTTACTTTGGAGGCTAAGGCAGGAGGATTGCTTCAGTCTGGAAGTTCAAGGCTACAGTGAGCTCTGATTGTGCCACTGCACTCCAGCCTGGGCAACAGAGTGAGACCTGTCTTAAAAAACAAAACAAAACAAAGACTATATTATTTTAATAGAAAACTTAATATTTCCAATGTTTAAGATACTGGTGTTCATAAAAGTTATTTAATTGCATTTAATGTATTCAATCCATTGTACACTAAATTTTAAATACAAAATATCAAAATGAAACATAATGGGTTAAAAATTGCGACTAACATGAGAAATTAATGTTGCCAGTTTTATCAGTTCATTAGACATATCCTATATAGGCATACCTTGTTTTATTGAACTTCACTTTATTGTATTTCACAGGTTGAGGTTTTTTTCACGAATTGAAGGTGCCATTTTTCCAATAGCATATATTCGCTTTCTGTGTGTCATATTTTACTAATTCTCACAATATTTCAAACTTTTTCATTAGTATTATATGTCTGTTATAATGATCTGTGATCAGAAATCTTTGATGTTGCTACGGTAATTGTTTAGGGGGCACCAGGAACTGCACCAATGTAGAATAGCATACTGAATCGTTAAATGTCATTGCACATCTCTCACTTTCAATCAAAAGCTAGAAATGATTAAGCTTGGTGAGGAAGGTATGTCAAAAGCCAAGAAAAGTTGAAAGCTAGGTCTCTTGCACCAGTTAGCCAAGTTGTGAATGCAAAGGTGAAGTTCTTAAACGAAATTAAAAGTGCTACTCCAATGAACACAGGAATGATAAGAAAGCCAAACAGCCTCATTGAAGATATGGAGAAAGTTTGAATGGTGTGGATAGACCAGCCACAACGTTCCCCTAAGTTAAAGCCTAATCCAGAGCAACGCCCTAATTTTCTTCAATTCTGTGAAGGCTGGGAGAGGTGAGGAAGCTGCAAAGAAAAACTTGGAAGCTAGCAGAGATTGGTTCATAATGTTTAAGGAAAGAAGCTGTCTTCGTAACATAAAAGTGCAAACTGAGGATCAAGCTAGAATAATTGATGAAGGTGGTTACACAAAACGACGGATTTTTCCATGTAGCCTTCTGTGGGAAACAGATGCTAGCTAGGACTTTCATAGCTAGAGAGAAATCAATGCCTGGCTTCAAAGGATAGGCTGACTCTTGTTAGGGTCAAGTGCAGCTGGTGACTTCAAGTGGAAGCCAGTGCTCATTTACCATTCTGATAATCCTAGGGCCCTTAAGAATTATGCTAAATCTCTGCCTGTGCTCTATCAGTGGGACAACAAAGTCTTGATGACAGCACATCTTTTTACAACATGGTTCACTGAATATTTTAAGTCCACTATGAGTCTACTGCTCAGAACAAAGAATCCTTTTAAAATATTACTGCCCGCTGACAATGCACCTGGTCACTAAAGGCTCTGGTGAAAATTCACAAGGAAATTAACATTTTTATGCCTAACACATTTCTTCTGCAGCTCATGAATTGAGTAATTTCAACTTTCAAGTGTATGATTTAAGAAATACATTTTGTAAGGCTACAGCTGTCATAGATAGTGATTCCTCAGATGGATCTGGGCTAAGTAAATTGAAAACCTTCTGGAAGGGAGAACATTTTGATTCATGAGAGGTCAAAATGTCAGCATTACTAGGACTTTGGAACAAGTTGGTTCAACTCTCATGGATGACTTTGAGGGACTCAAGACTTCAGTGGAGGAAGTAAATGCAGCTAGGGTGGAAATAGCAAGGAAACTAGAATTAAACATGGAGCCTGAAGATGAGACTGAATTGCTGCAATCTCATGATAAAACTTGAGTGGGTTAAGAGTTACTTCTTATGGATGAGCAAAGAAATTATATCTTCAGATAGAATCTACTCCTGGTGAAGATGCTGTAAACACTGTTGAAATGACAGAGGATTTAGAATGTTCCATAAACTTAGTTGATGAAGCAGGGGCAGGGTTTGGAAAGGACTGACTGTAAATTTGGAAGAGGTTCTGCTGTGGGTAAAATGCTATCAAACAGCATCACATGCTACAGAGAAGTCTTTCATAAAAGGAAGAGTCAATCAGTTACACAAACCTCATTGTTATTTTATTTTAAGAAACTGCCACAGTCACCCCAGCCTTCAACAACCACTACCATGATCAGTCAGCAGCCATCAACATCAAGGCAAGACCCTCCACACTAAAAGCTCAGATGATTGTTGGCATTTTTTAGCAATAAAGTTTTGTTTTGTTTTTGAGACGGAGTCTCGCTCTGTCTCCAGGCTGGAGTGCAGTTGCGTGATCTCGGCTCACTGCAACCTCCTCCTCCCTGGTTCAAGCTATTCCCCTGCCTCCGCCAACTGAGTAGCTGGGATTACAGGCATGCACCACCATGCCCAGCTAATTTTGTATTTTAGTAGAGACAGGGTTTCACCATGTTGGCCAAGCTGGCCTCAAACTCCTGACCTCAAGTGATCCACCTGCCTCAGCCTCCCAAAGTGGTGGGATTACAGGCGTAAGCCACCATGCCTGGCCAAAGTATTTTTTAAATTAAGGTATATACAATGTTTTTTAGACATAATGGTATTACACATTTAATGGACTATAGTATAACTTTTTATATGCACTGGGAAACAAAAATTTGTGTGACCCACTTTATTGCAATGGTCTGGAACCAAACCCACATTATCTCCATGGTTTAAAACATGGCTATTTTATTTGTCATATACTGAAAGACTACATTTGAGTAGGCATATGTTGTTGATTTAAGATTCATTTTTTCCCTCCTAACATATAATCTGCTAGGGTATTCAAGTAACGGCCACTACTCCATCAATGAGAGCTGTAAGATTTGAAACTGGATTGATTGAATTGGAACTTTCTAACCGACTTCAAACCAAAGCTTCACCAGGAAGTAGCAGCTATCTGAAACTATTTGGCAAATGCCAGGTGGATTTAAATCTGGCATTAGGACAAATTGTCAAACATCAGGTGAGTACAGAATATGTTGATGTTAGAACTATGGCTTTTAAATTTCGCACATCAATTTTAACTATTTTAACTTATGTATTATTATATTTACAAAAATATTTAGTTTAAGTTCCTAGTTTCTGATTATAAATTCAATGAAACTCATTTACCTTGGCCTTTTGTTGAATATCGTATGTGTGTGTTGTGATGATTTAGTGCAGATGCGCTCACATAAAAATCCAGTATCTTTATGAGCATTTGCTTGTATCTTTTTTTATTTTAATCAGTTCTTTTTTTTTTTTTATCTTTTTATATTTTTATTTTAATTTTTTATTTCAATAGTTTTTGGGAACAGGTGGGTTTTGGTTACATGAATAAGTTTTTCAATGGTGATTTCTGAGATTTTGGTGCACCCATCACCTGAGCAGTGTACACTGTATCCAAGGTGTAGTCTTTTATCCCTCATCCCATCCCACCCTTTCCCCAGAGTTCCCAAAGTCCATTATATCATTCTTATGCCTTTGAATCCTCATAGCTTGGCTCCCACTTATCAGTGAGAACATATGATGTTTAGTTTTCCATTCCTGACTTACTTCACTTAGAGTAATGGTCTGCAACTCCATCCAAGTTGCTGCAAATGCCATTATTTCATTTTTTTAATGGCTCAGTAGTATTCCATGGTGTATATATACCAGATTTTCTTTATTCACTCATTGGCTGATGGACATTTATGCTGGATCCATATTTTGCAATTCTGAATTGTGCTGCTATAAACATGTTTGTACAAGTGTCTTTTTCATATAATGACTTCTGTTCCTTTGCATAGATACCTAGTAGTGGGATTGCTGCATCAAATGATGATAGTTCTACTTTTAGTTCTTTAAGGTATATCTGTACTATTTTCTATAGTGGTTGTGCTAGTTTACATTCCCACCAGCAGTTAGTGTTCCCTTTTCACCACATCCATGCCAACATCTATTATTTTTTGATTTTTAAATTATGGCCATTCTTGCAAGAGTAAGATGGTAGCACATTGTGGTTTTAATTTGCATTTCCCTGATCATTAGCGATGTCGAGCATTTTTTTCATGTTTGTTGGCCATTTGTATATCCTTTTTTGATAATTTTCTATTCGTGTCCTTTACCCACTTTTTGATGGGGTTGTTTTTTACTTGCTGATTTGTTTGAGTTCCTTATAGATTCTGGATATTAATCCTTTGTTGGATGCATAGTTTGCAAATATTTTCTCTCACTCTGTGGGATGTCCATTTACTCTGCTGATTATTTCTTTTGCTGTGCCGAAGCTTTTTAGTTTAATTAGTTCCCATTTATTTATTTTTGTTTTTGTTGCATTTGCTTTTGAGTTCTTGGCCATGAATTATTTGCCTAAACCAATATCTAGAGGAGTTTTTCTGATGTTATCTTCTAGAATTTTTAATGGCTTCAGGTCTTAGATTTAGGTCTTTGATCCATCTTGAGTCAATTTTTGTATAAGGTGACAGATGAGGATCCAGTTTCATTCTTCTACATATGGCTTGCCAGTTTTCCCAGCACCATTTGTTGAATAGGGCGTCCTTTCCCCACTTTATGTTTTTGTATGCTTTGTCAAAGATCAGTTGACTGTAAGTATTTAGCTTTAATTCTGGCTTTTCTATTCTGTTTCAGTGGTCTC